>NC_140150.1:6829158-6836658 GCF_964035555.1 Netta rufina | reverse complement strand
CTAACCCTAATCCTAAACCTAACTGTAACCCTAACACTAACCCTAAACCTAACCCTAACGCTAAACCTAACTCTAACCCTAACAAAACCCTAACCATAACGCTAACAAAACCCTAACCCTAACCCTAACCGTAACCCTGACCCTAACCCTAACCCTAACCCTAACCCTAACCCTAATATAAATCTAAATTTAACCCTAAACCTAACCCTAAGCCTAACCCTAACCGTATGCCTAACCCTATCCCGAACCCTAACCTAACCCTAACACTAACCCTACCCCTAACCATATCCCTAACCCTAACCCTAAACCTAATCCTAACCATAAACCTAACACTAACCCTAACCCAACCCCTAACCCTTACCCTAAAGCTAATGGAACCCTAACCCTAACCCTAACAAAACCCTAAACCAAACCCTAACCCTAAACCTAACACTAACCCTAACCCTAACGGAACCCTAACCCTAAACCTAAACGTAACTCTAAACCTAACCCGAATCCTAACCCTAACCGTAACCTTATCCTAACCCTAACCGTATCCATAACCCTAACCCTAAACCTAACCGTATCCATAACCCTAAACCGAACCCTAACCCTAACCCTAACCCTAACCCTAACCCTAACCCTAACCCTAACCCTAACTTTACCCCTACCCGTAACCCTAACAGAACACTAACCTTAAACCTAACCCTAACCCTAACCCTAAACCTAACTCTAACACTAACAAAACCCTAACCCTAACACAAGCCTAACCCTAACCCTAAACCAAACCGTATCCCTAACCCTAAACCAAACCCTAACCCTAAACCTAACCCTAACCCTAAACCTAACCATAACCGTAACCCTAACCCAAAACCTAACCCTAAACCTAACCTAACGCTAACCATAACCCTTACCCTAACCCTAACACTTACCCTAAACCAAACCCTAACCGTTACCCTAACCCTAACTCTAAACCTAACCCTAAATCTAACCCTAACCCTAACCCTAACCCTAACCCTAACCCCAACGCTAGCCCTAAAAACCCTAACCCTAGCCCTAACCCTAACCCGTAACCGTAACCTAACCCTAACCCTAACCCTAACACTAACCACTAACACTAACCCTACCCCTAACCCTAAACCTAACCCTAAACCTAACACTAAACATAACCGCAACCCTAAACCTAACTTAACCCTAACCCTAACACTAACCCTAAACCTAACCCTAATCCATGCCCTAACCCGAAACTTAACATAACCCTAAACCTAAACCTAAAAAAGCCCTAAACCAAACCCTAACCCTTACCTAACCATAACCCTTACCGTAACCCTAACCACTAACCCTAACCCTAACCCTACCACTAACACTAACCCTAAACCTAACCCTAACACTAAGCCAAAACCCTAACCCTGTAACCCTAACCCTAGCCCTAACACTAACCTAACCCTAACCCTAACCTAATGCTAACACTAACCCTAACACTAACCCTAAACCTAACCCTAACCAGTAACACTTACCTAACCATAAATCTAACCCTAAACCTAACACCTAACCCTAACCCTAACGCTAACCCTAAACCTAACAATAACCATAACTGTAACCCTAACCCTAACTTAACCCTAACCCTAACCCTAACATGAACCCTAAGCCTAACCCTAACCATAACCCTAACCCTGAAGATAACCCAACCCTAACCGTAAACCTAACACTAACCCTAGCCCTAACCCTAACCCGTAACCGTAACCTAACCCTAACCCTAACCCTAACACTAACCCCTAACACTAACCCTAACCCTAACCCTAAACCTAACCCTAAACCTAACACTAAACATAACCGCAACCCTAAACCTAACTTAACCCTAACCCTAACACTAACCCTAAACCTAACCCTAATCCATGCCCTAAACCGAAAACCTAACATAACCCTAAACCTAAACCTAAAAAAGCCCTAAACCAAACCCTTACCCTAAACCAAACCCTAACCGTTACCCTAACCCTAACCCTAAACCTAACACTAAATCTAACCCTAACCGTAACCCTAACCCTAACCCTAACCCTAACCCTAACCCTAACCCTAACCCTAACCCTAAACCTAATCCTAACCCTAACGCTAACCCTAACAATAACGCTAGCCCTAACAACCCTAACCCTAACCATATCCCTAAACCTAACCCTAACGCTAACCCTAAAGCTAACCCTAACACTTACCCTAAACCTAACACTAACCCTAAACCAATTCTTAACCCAAACCCTAACCCCTAACCCTTCCCCTAATATTAATCCTAACCCAAACCCTAACCCTAACACTAACCTAACGCTACCATTAAACCTAACCCTAACCCTAACCCGTAACCCTTACCTAACCATAACACTAACCGTAACCACTAACCCTAACCCTAACCCTAACCCTAACCATACAACTAACCATAACCCTAAACCTAACCCTAACCCTAACCTAAACGAAACCCTAAACCTAACCCTAAACCTAACCTAACCCTAACCCTAACCCTAACCTAACCCTAACCCTAACCCTAACCTAACGCTAACACTAACCCTAACACTAAACCTAAACCTAAACCTAACCAGTAACACTTACCTAACCATAAACATAACCCTAAACCTAACACCTAACCCTAACCCTAACCCTAACCCTAAACCTAACAATAACCATAACCATAACCATAACCCTAACCCTAACCCTGAAGATAACCCAACACTAACCCTAACCCTAACACTAACCCTAACCCTAAACCTAACCCGTAACCCTTACATAAACATTACCCTAACCCTAACCCTAACCCCTAACGCTAACTCTAACACTAACCCTAAACATAACATTAAACATAACCGCAACCCTAAACCTAACTTAACCCAAACCCTAACTCTAACACTAACCCTAACCCTAACACTAACCCTAACCCTAACCTAACCCTATCCATAACCCTAACCTTTACCCAAAACCTAACCCTAACGCTAAACGTAACCCTAACCCTAACCCTAACCCTAACCCTAACCCTAACATAACCGTAACCCTAAGCCTAACCCTAACCCTAAACGTAATCCTAAACCTAACCCTAACCCTAACCCAAACCCTAACCCTTACCCTAACCCTGAAAGAACCCTAACCATAACAAAACCCTAAACCAAAACCTAACCCCAAACCTAACCCAAACCCTAGCCCTAACGGAACCCTAAACCTAACCCTAAACCTAAACCAAACCCTAACACTAACCCTAACACAACTCTAACCCTAACCATAACATAACCGTAAACCTAACCGTAACCCTAAACTATCCCGAACCCTAAACCTAACACTAACCCTAACCCAAAACCTAACGCTAACCCTAAGCCTAACCCTAACAATAACCCTAACGGAACCCTAACCGTAACCCTAAAAAATACGTAACCATAAACCTAACCCTAACCCTAACCCTACCCCTAACCCTATCAAAACCCTAACCCTAACCTTAACCCTAACCCTAACAGAAACCTAACCCTAATCCGAACCCTAACCGTATCCCTAAACATAACCCTAACATTAAACCTAACTCTAACCCTAAACCTAATCCTAACCCTAACCCTAACCCTAACCCTAACCCTAAACCTAACCCTAACCCTAACCCTAACCTGAACCCTAAGAGAAACCTAACCCTAAACTTAATCCTAACCGTAACCCTAACTCTAACGCTAACCCTAACCCTATCCCTAACCCTAACCGTAACCCTAACCCTAACCCTAACTCTAACCCTAACAGAACCCTAAACCTAACACTAACCATAACCGTATCCCTAACCCTAACCCTAACCATTACCCTAACCCTAATCCTAACCCTAACTCTAACCCTTACCGTAACCCTAACCCTAAACGTAACCCTAACCCTAACCCTAACCCTAACATAACCCTTACCCTAAACCTAAGCCTAATCCTAATCCTAACCCTAAGCCTAACGCTAACCCTAACCGAAAACCTAACCCTAAACTTAACCTTAACCTAAACCTAACCGTAACCCTAACCCTAACCCTAAACCTAACCCTTCCCAGGACCCTAACCCTAACCCTAAGCCTAAGCCTAACCCTAACCCTAAACGTAAACCTATCCCTAAGCCTAACCGTATCCCTAACCCTAACCGTAACCCTAACCCTAACCCTAACCCTAACCCTAACCCTAACCCTAACCCTAACCCTAACCCTAACACTAACCCTAACCCTAATCCTAAACCTAACCCTAACCCTAACCCTAACCCTCACGCTATCCCTAACCCTTACCTTTACCCTAACACTAACCCTAACCCTAACCGTAATCCTAACCCTAAATCTAACCCTAAACCTAACCCTAAACCTAACCTAACACTACCCCTACCCCTACCCCTACCCCTACCCCTACGCCTACCCCTAACCCTAACCCTAACCATGACCCGAACCCTAACTCTAACTGTAACAAAACACTAACCCTAACACTAACACAACCCTAACCCTAACCCTAAACCTAACCGTATCCCTAACCCTAACCCTAACCGTAACCCTAACCTTAATCCTAACCTTAACTATAACCCTAACCCTACCCCAAACCCTAACCCTTACCCTAACCCTAACCCTAACCTAACCCTAAACCTAACCCTAACCCTAACCCTAACCTAACGGAACCCTAACCCTAACCCTAACCCTAACCCAAACCCTAACCCGAAACCTAACCCTACCCCTGTGTGGTGGTTTTACCGTGCTGGGCAGCTAAACCCCACAACCGCTCTCTCACTCCCCCTCCTTTAGATGAGGAGGGGGAGAAGTAAAGCAAAGAACAACTCACGGGTTGAGATAAGGATAATTTAATTAAAGGGAAATAATTATAATAATTAAATAAAGACTACCATTAACTATACAATTTAACTAAGGGGAAATAAAAGGGAAAAGGGGAAAAAAGGGAGGAAAACAAACAAACAAAATAAATGAAAGCTATATGGAAGTGCAGAGGAAAGAAATTACTCTCTACTTCCCACAAATGAGCGATGATTGACCACGTCCTTGAAGCAAGGCCTCAACGCACGCAGCCGGTGTTCGAGAGGAGGACCGACGACTTCTCAACGAGAGCCCACCCCTCCCCTCTTCTTCCTGTTTCCACCTTTTATTGCTGAGTGTGACACCACATGGTATGGAATATCCCTTTGATTGGTTTAGGTCAGCTGCCCTAGTGATGTTTCTCTCCTCACTCTTTGCCCACCCCCTAGGAGGGTTAGAGAAAGGCCCAATGCTGTGCCACTGCTGCTCAGCAGTAGACACAACACTGGTGTGATAACACTGCTGTTCCAGCTACAAGTACAGAGTACGGCACTGTTTGGGCTGCTGCCGGGAAAGTTAACATTCCAGCCAGACCCAGAACACCCTAACCCTAACCCTAACACAAACCCTAACCCTAACAGAACCTTAAACCTAACCCTAACCGTATCCCTAAGCCTATCCCTAACCCTAACCTAACACTAACCCTATCCCTAACCCTAAACCAGACCCAAACCCTAACCCTTACCCTAACCCTAATGGAACCCTAAAACGAACCCTAACCCTAAACCTAACCATAAACCTTACCCTAACCCTAACCCTAACCCTAACCCTAACCCTAACCCTAATCCTAACCCTAAAAGTAAAGTTATCCTAAGCCTAACCCTAACCCTAAAGGAACCCAAACCCTAACCCTAACCGTATCCCTAACCCTAACCCTAACCGTAACCATTACTCTAACCCTAACGCTAACGCTAAACCTAACCCTAACCCTAACACTCACCCTATCCCTAACCCTTACCTTTACCCTAATACTAACCCTAACCCTAACAGAACCCTAACCGTAAACCTAACCCTAACCGTATCCCTAAACGTAACACTAAACCTAACCCTAACCCTAACCCAAACCTTAACCCTAACCATATCCCTAAACGTAACACTAAACCTAACCCTAACCCTAAACCAAACCCTAACCCTAACCTTAACCCTAACCCTAAACCCAACCATAACCCTAACCCTAACCCTAATGCTAACCGTAACCCTAACCATAACCCTAAAAGAACACTAACCTTAACCCTAATCCTAACCCTAACCCTACCCCTAACTCTAAATCTAACCCTAACCCTAACCCTAACCCTAACCCTAACCCTAACCCTAACCGTTTCCCTAACAATAACCCAAGACCTAACCCTAATCCTTACCCTAAACCTAAACCTAAGCCTAACGCTAATCCTAACGCTAAACCTAACGCTAACCCTAACCCTAAACCTAACCGTAACCCTAACCCTAAACCTAACCGTAAACTAAAACTAAACCAAAACCTAACCGTAACCCCAACCCTAAACATAAACCTAACCCTTACCCTGACCCTAACCCTAACCCTAACCCTAAATCTAACCATAACCCTAACCCTAATATAAAACTAAATTTAACCCTAACCCTAACCCTAACCGTAACCCTAACCATAACCCTAACCCTAAATCTTACCCTAAACCTAACCCTAACCCTAACCCCAATCCATGCCCTAACCCTAAACCTAACATAACCCTAAACCTAAACCAAAGCCTAACTGTAATCCTAACCCTAAGCATAACGCTAACCCTAATCCTAAGCCTAACGCTAACCGTAACCCTAACCTAACCCTACCCCTACACCTACCCCTACCCTTAACCCTAACCCTAACCCTAACCCTAACTCTAACCCTAACAAAACCCTAACCCTAACCATAAGCCTAACAGAACCCTAAACCTAACCCTAACCATAATCGTATCCCTAACCCTAACCCTAACCATAACCCTAACCCTAATCCTAAACCTAACTCTAACTCTTACCGTAACCCTAACCCAGAACCTAACCCGAACCCTAACCCTAACCCTAACATAACCCTTACCCTAAACCTAAGCCTAATCCTAATCCTAATCCTAACCCTAAACCTAACGCTAACCCTAACCCTAAACCTAACCCTAAACTTAACCTAACCCTAAACCTAACAGTAACCGTAACCCTAACCCTAAACCTAACCCTTACCAGGACCCTGACCCTAACCCTAAGCCTAAGCCTAACCCTAACCCTAACCCTAAACCTAACCCTAACCCTAAGCCTAACCGTAACCCTAACCCTAATCCTTCCCCTAAATATAACCCTAACCCTAACCCTAAACCTAACCCTAACCCTAAATCTTACCCTAACCCTAACCCTAACCCTAACCCTAATGCATGCCCTAACCCTAAACCTAACATAACCCTAAACCTAAACCAAAGCCTAACCCTAATCCTAACCCATAGCATAACGCTAACCCTGACCCTAAGCCTAACGCTAACCGTAACCCTAACCCTAACCCTAACCCTAACTTTACCCCAACCCTAACCCTAACAGAACACTTACCTTAACCCTAACCCTAACCCTAACCCTAACCCTAAACCTAAACCTAACCCTAACCCTAACCCTAACCCTAACCCTTACCCTAACCATAACCCTAACCCTAAACATTACCCTAATCTATGCCCTAATCCTAAACCTAACATAACCCTAAA
>NC_140150.1:6781658-6826658 GCF_964035555.1 Netta rufina | reverse complement strand
CATAAATCTAACTTTAAACCTAAACCAAACCATAACACTGATCCCAACCGTATCCCTAATCCGAACCATAACCCTAACAGAACAGTAACCTTAACCCTAACCCTAACCCGAACCCTAACTCTAACACTATCCCTAAACCTAACCCTAATCCTTACCCTAACCCTAAACCTAACCCTAACCGTATCCCTAAGCCCATCCCTAACACTTACCCTAACACTAACCCTAAACCTAAACCAAACTTAAACTAACCTAAACCTAACCGTAACCCTAACCGTAACCATAAACCTAACCCTTACCCTAAACCTAATCCTAACCTTAACCCTAAGTCTTACCCAAGAGCTAATCCTAACCCTAACCTTAATATAAAACTAACTTTAACCCTAAACCAAACCCTAAACCTAAACCTAACCCTAACCAATCCCTAAACTAAACCCTAATTGTAACCCTAACGCTAAATCTAACCCTAACCGTAACCCTAACCCTAACCCTTACCCTAACCCTAAAACTAACTCTAACCCTAACAAAACCCTAACCCTAAATCTAACACAACCCTAACCCTAACCCTAACCGTATCCCTAACCCTAACCGTAAACCTAACCCTAATCCTTACCCTAACTATAACCCTAACCCTAACCCTAACACTAACAGTAACCCTAAACCTAATCCTAACCCTAACCCTAACCCAAACCCTAACCCTAACCCTAACATAAACCTAACTTTAACACTAAACCTAACCATAACCCTAATCCCAACAATAACCGTAACCCTAATCCTAACTTTAATCCTAAAGCTCACCCTCACCCTAAACCTAAACCTAACGCTAACCCTAACCCTAGCCCTAACCCTAATCCTTACCCTAACCCTAAACCTAACATAACCCTAAACCTAAGCCTAACCCTAACCATAGCCTCAACCCTAATCCTTACCCTAACCCTAAACCTAACATAACCCTAAATCTAACCCTAACCCTAACCCTAACCCTAATCCTAAACCTAACTGTAACCCTAACACTAACCCTAAACCTAACCCTAACGCTAAACCTAACTCTAACCCTAACAAAACCCTAACCATAACGCTAACAAAACCCTAACCCTAACCCTAACCGTAACCCTGACCCTAACCCTAACCCTAACCCTAACCCTAACCCTAATATAAATCTAAATTTAACCCTAAACCTAACCCTAAGCCTAACCCTAACCGTATGCCTAACCCTATCCCTAACCCTAACCTAACCCTAACACTAACCCTACCCCTAACCATATCCCTAACCCTAACCCTAAACCTAATCCTAACCATAAACCTAACACTAACCCTAACCCAACCACTAACCCTTACCCTAAAGCTAATGGAACCCTAACCCTAACCCTAACAAAACCCTAAACCAAACCCTAACCCTAAACCTAACACTAACCCTAACCCTAACGGAACCCTAACCCTAAACCTAAACGTAACTCTAAACCTAACCCGAATCCTAACCCTAACCGTAACCTTATCCTAACCCTAACCGTATCCATAACCCTAACCATAAACCTAACCGTATCCATAACCCTAAACCGAACCCTAACCCTAACCCTAACCCTAACCCTAACCCTAACCCTAACCCTAACCCTAACCCTAAACATAACTCTAACACTAACAAAACCCTAACCCTAACACAAGCCTAACCCTAACCCTAAACCAAACCCTAACCCTAAACCTAACCCTAACCCTAAACCTAACCATAACCGTAACCCTAACCCAAAACCTAACCCTAAACCTAACCTAACGCTAACCATAACCCTTACCCTAACCCTAACACTTACCCTAAACCAAACCCTAACCGTTACCCTAACCCTAACTCTAAACCTAACCCTAAATCTAACCCTAACCCTAACCCTAACCCTAACCCTAACCCCAACGCTAGCCCTAAAAACCCTAACCCTAGCCCTAACCCTAACCCGTAACCGTAACCTAACCCTAACCCTAACCCTAACACTAACCACTAACACTAACCCTACCCCTAACCCTAAACCTAACCCTAAACCTAACACTAAACATAACCGCAACCCTAAACCTAACTTAACCCTAACCCTAACACTAACCCTAAACCTAACCCTAATCCATGCCCTAACCCGAAACTTAACATAACCCTAAACCTAAACCTAAAAAAGCCCTAAACCAAACCCTAACCCTTACCTAACCATAACCCTTACCGTAACCCTAACCACTAACCCTAACCCTAACCCTACCACTAACACTAACCCTAAACCTAACCCTAACACTAAGCCAAAACCCTAACCCTGTAACCCTAACCCTAGCCCTAACACTAACCTAACCCTAACCCTAACCTAATGCTAACACTAACCCTAACACTAACCCTAAACCTAACCCTAACCAGTAACACTTACCTAACCATAAATCTAACCCTAAACCTAACACCTAACCCTAACCCTAACGCTAACCCTAAACCTAACAATAACCATAACTGTAACCCTAACCCTAACTTAACCCTAACCCTAACCCTAACATGAACCCTAAGCCTAACCCTAACCATAACCCTAACCCTGAAGATAACCCAACCCTAACCGTAAACCTAACACTAACCCTAGCCCTAACCCTAACCCGTAACCGTAACCTAACCCTAACCCTAACCCTAACACTAACCCCTAACACTAACCCTAACCCTAACCCTAAACCTAACCCTAAACCTAACACTAAACATAACCGCAACCCTAAACCTAACTTAACCCTAACCCTAACACTAACCCTAAACCTAACCCTAATCCATGCCCTAAACCGAAAACCTAACATAACCCTAAACCTAAACGTAAAAAAGCCCTAAACCAAACCCTTACCCTAAACCAAACCCTAACCGTTACCCTAACCCTAACCCTAAACCTAACACTAAATCTAACCCTAACCGTAACCCTAACCCTAACCCTAACCCTAACCCTAACCCTAACCCTAACCCTAAACCTAATCCTAACCCTAACCCTAACCCTAACAATAACGCTAGCCCTAACAACCCTAACCCTAACCATATCCCTAAACCTAACCCTAACGCTAACCCTAAAGCTAACCCTAACACTTACCCTAAACCTAACACTAACCCTAAACCAATTCTTAACCCAAACCCTAACCCCTAACCCTTCCCCTAATATTAATCCTAACCCAAACCCTAACCCTAACACTAACCTAACGCTACCATTAAACCTAACCCTAACCCTAACCCGTAACCCTTACCTAACCATAACACTAACCGTAACCACTAACCCTAACCCTAACCCTAACCCTAACCATACAACTAACCATAACCCTAAACCTAACCCTAACCCTAACCTAAACGAAACCCTAAACCTAACCCTAAACCTAACCTAACCCTAACCCTAACCCTAACCTAACCCTAACCCTAACCCTAACCTAACGCTAACACTAACCCTAACACTAAACCTAAACCTAAACCTAACCAGTAACACTTACCTAACCATAAACATAACCCTAAACCTAACACCTAACCCTAACCCTAACCCTAACCCTAAACCTAACAATAACCATAACCATAACCATAACCCTAACCCTAACCCTGAAGATAACCCAACACTAACCCTAACCCTAACACTAACCCTAACCCTAAACCTAACCCGTAACCCTTACATAAACATTACCCTAACCCTAACCCTAACCCCTAACGCTAACTCTAACACTAACCCTAAACATAACATTAAACATAACCGCAACCCTAAACCTAACTTAACCCAAACCCTAACTCTAACACTAACCCTAACCCTAACACTAACCCTAACCCTAACCAAACCCTAACCCTAACCTAACCCTATCCATAACCCTAACCTTTACCCAAAACCTAACCCTAACGCTAAACGTAACCCTAACCCTAACCCTAACCCTAACCCTAACCCTAACCCTAACCCTAACCCTAACATAACCGTAACCCTAAGCCTAACCCTAACCCTAAACGTAATCCTAAACCTAACCCTAACTCTAACCCAAACCCTAACCCTTACCCTAACCCTGAAAGAACCCTAACCATAACAAAACCCTAAACCAAAACCTAACCCCAAACCTAACCCAAACCCTAGCCCTAACGGAACCCTAAACCTAACCCTAACCCTAAACCTAACCCTAACTCTAACCCTAACACTAACCCTAATCCTAACCCTAACCCTAACCCTAACCCTAACCCTAAACGTAATCCTAAACCTAACCCTAACCCTAACCCAAACCCTAACCCTTACCCTAACCCTAACAGAACACTAACCATAACAAAACCCTAAACCAAAAGCTAACCCTAAACCTAACCCTAACCCTAACCCTAACCCTAACCCTAACGGAACCCTAAACCTAACCCTAACCCTAAACCTAACCCTAACCCTAACACTAACTCTAATCCTAACCCTAACCGTATCCCTAACCCTAACCGTAACACTAACACTAATCCTTAACCTAACTACAACCCTTGCCCTAACCCTAACCCTAACCCTAACCCTAACCCTAACCCTAACCCTTACCCTAACCCTAATCCTAACCCTAACCCTAATCCTAACCCTAACATAACCCTAAACCAAACCCTAACCCTAAACCTAACCCTAACCCTAAACCTAAAATAGCCCTAAACCAAACCCTAACAGTAAACCTTACAATAACCGTAACCCTAACGGAAAAACCCTAACCCTAACCCTATACCTAACCCTAACCCTAACCCTAACCGTAATCCTAACCCTTATCCTAACCCTAACCCTAACAGAACCCAAACCCTAACCCTAACCGTATTCCTAACCCTAACCCTAACCCTTACCCTAACCCTAACCCAAACCCTAACCCTAAACGTAACCCTAACCCTAATCCTAACCCCAACCCTAACCTTAACATAAACCTAACTTTAACCCTAAACCTAACCATAACCCTAAGCCCAACTGTAAACCTAACCCTAACCCTAACTTTAACCCTAACCCTAACCCTAATCCTAACAGAACACTAAACTTAACCCTAACCCTAATTCTAAACCTAACCCTAACCCTAACCCTACCAGAACCCTAACCCTAAACCTAACCCTAACTTTATCCCTAAGCCTATCCCTAACCCTAACACTAACCCTAACTCTAACCCTAACCCTAACCCTAACCGTAACCCTAGTCCTAACCCTAACCCTAACCCTAACATACACCTAACTTTAACCCTAAACCTAACCATAACCCTAAGCCCAACCGTAAACCTAACCCTAACCCAAACAGAACACTAACCCTAACCCTAACCGTAACCTTAACATAACCCTAACCCTAAACCTAAGCCTAAACCTATTCCTAACCCTAAGTCTAACGGTAACCCTAACCCTAACCCTAACCCTAACATAACCCTAAGCCTAATCCTAACCCTAACATAACCCTAACCGTAACCCTAACTCTAACCCTAACCCTAACCCTAACCCTAACCCTAACCCTAACCCTAACCCTAACCCTAACCCTAACCCTAACCCTAACCCTAACCCTAACCCTAACCCTGACCCTAACCCTAACGCTAATACTAACCCTAACCCTAACCCTAATCCTAATCATAACCCTAACCCTAACATAAACATAACATTAACCCTAAACCTAACCCTAAACCTAAGCCTAACAGTATCCCTAAATCGAACCGGAACCCTGACCTAACCCTTACCATAACGCTAAACCTAACCCTAACAAAACCTTAACCCTAACCCTAACCCTAACCCTAACAAAACCTTAACCCTAACCCTAACCGTAATCCTAACCCTAATCCTAACCCTAACCCTAAACCTAACCCTAACGCTAATCCTAACGCTAACCCTAACCCTAACCCTAACCCTTACCCTAACCCTAACCCTAACCCTAACACTAACCCTAACCCTAACCCTAACCCTAAACCTAATCCTAACCATGAACATAACCCAACCCTAACACTAGCCCTAACCCTAACTCTCACCCTAACCCTAACCTAACCGTAACCCTAAGCCTAACCCTAAGCCTGAACATAACCCATCTCTAACTCTAAAACTAAGCTTAAAGCTAACCCTAACTAACCATAACCCTAACTCTAACCCTAACTGAACCCTAACTCTAACCCAACCGTAACCCTAACTGAACCCTAATTTTAAACCTAACCAGAACCCTAAACCTAACCCTATGTACTGGGTCTGGCTGGAATGTTAACTTTCCCGGCAGCAGCCCATACAGTTCCGTACTCTGTACTTGTACCTGGAACAGCAGTGTTATCACACCAGTGTTGTGTCTACTGCTGAGCAGCAGTGGCACAGCATTGGGCCTTTCTCTAACCCTCCTAGGGGGTGGGCAAAAAGTGAGGAGAGAAACATCACTAGGGCAGCTGACCTAAACCAATCAAAGGGATATTCCATACCATGTGGTGTCACACTCAGCAATAAAAGGTGGAAACAGGAAGAAGAGGGGAGGGGTGGGCTCTCGTTGAGAAGTCGTCGGTCCTCCTCTCGAACACCGGCTGTGTGCGTTGAGGCCTTGCTTCAAGGACGTGGTCAATCATCGCTCATTTGTGGGAAGTAGAGAGTAATTTCTTTCCTCTGCACTTCCATATAGCTTTCATTTATTTTGTTTGTTTGTTTTCCTCCCTTTTTCCCCTTTTCACTTTTACTTCCCCTTAGTTAAATTGTTTAGCTCATGGTAGTGTTTATTTAATTATTATAATTATTTCCCTTTAATTAAATTATCCTTATGTCAACCCGTGAGTTGTTCTTTGCTTTACTTCTCCCCCTCCTCATCTAAAGGAGGGGGAGTGAGAGAACGGTTGTGGGATTTAGCTGCCCAGCACGGTAAAACCACCACACCCTAATACTAACCCTAACCCTAACAATAACCCTTACCCTAACCCTAACCCTAACCCTAACCCTAACCCTAACCCTGATCCTAACACTAACCATAACCCTAAACATAACCCTAACCCTAACATTAACCCTAACCCTAAACCTAAGCCTAAGCATAATCCTAACCCTAATCGTAACGCTAACACTAACTTTAACGCTAACCCTAATCCTAACCCTAAACCTAACCCTAACCCTAACCCTAACCATAAAAATAAACCTAACATTAACGCTAACCCTAACCCTAACCCTAAACCTAACCCTAACATTAACCCTAACCATAAACTTACACCTAACCCTAACCCTAACACAAACACTAAACCTAACCCTAACCCTAAACCTAACCCTAATCTAACCATAACCCTAAGCCTAACCCTAACCCTGAACATTACCCAACCCTAACCCTAATACAAAGTGTAAAGCTAACCCTAACCTAACTCTATCCCTAACCCTAAACTTAACAGAACCCTTACACTAAACCTAACCCTAAACCTAACCCTAACCCTTACCCTAACACTAAGCCGAACCCTAACCCTAACCCTAACCCTAACTCTAAGCCGAACCCTACACCAAAACCTAAACCTAACCCTAACCCGAACTCTAACCCTTACCCTAACCCTAACCCGAACTCTAACCCTTACCCTAACCCTAACCCTAACCCTAACCCTAAACCTAACCCTAACCCTAATCCTAACACTATCCCTTACCCTAACCCTAAACCTAACCGTATCCCTGACCCTAACCATAACCCTAACCCTAAACCTATCCCCAACCCTAACCCTAATATAAAACTAATTTTAACCCTAAACGTAACCATAACCCTAAGCCCAACCGTAAACCTAACCCTAACCCTAAATTTAACCCTAACCCTAACCCTAACAGAACACTAAACTTAACCCTAACCCTAACCCTAACCCTACCCTAACCCTAATCCTAACACTAACACTAACACTAACCCTAACCCGAACAGAAACCTAACCCTAACCGTAAACCTAACCTAAACCGAACCCTAACCCTAATCCGAACCCTTACCCTGACCCTAACCCTAACCCTAATACTAACCCTAAAACTAACCCTAACCCTAACATAAACCTAACATTAACCCTAAACCTAACCCTAACCATAAGCCTAACCTTATCCCTAAATCGAACGCGAACCCTGACCTAACCCTTACCATAATGCTAACCCTAACCCTAACAAAAACTTAACCCTAACCCTAACCCTAATCCTAACCGTAATCCTAACCCTAAATCTAACCCTAACCCTAAACCTAACCCTAACCCTAATCCTAACGCTAACCCTTACACTAAACCTAACACTAACCCTAACACTAAACCTAACACTAACCCTAACAGAACCCTAACTCTAACCAAACCGTAACCCTAAGAGAATCCTAACTTTAAACCTAACCCTAACCCTAAACCTAACCCTAACACTAACCCTAACCCTAACCCTAACAATAACCCGTACCCTAACCCTAATCTTAACCCTAACCCTAACCCTAACCCTAAACCTAAACCTTACCCTAACCCTAACCCTAAAACTAAACCTAATCCTTACCCTAACCCTGAACCTAACATAACCCTAAACCTAAACCTAAGGCTAACCCTAATCCTAAACCTAAGCATAACGCTAACCCTAACACTAACTCTAACCGAAACCCTAACCCTAACCCTAACGCTAAACCTAACCTTAACCCCAACCCAAACAGAACCCTAACACTAACATTAACCCTAAGCGTATCCCTAACCCTAACACTAACCCTAACCCTTACCCTAAACCTAATCCTAACCCTAAACCGAACCCTAACCCTAACCCTAACCCTAACACTAACTCTAAACCTTACCCTAAACCTAACCCTAACCCTAACCCTAACCCAAACAGAACACTAACCCTAACCTTAACCCTAACCCTACCATAACCCTCAACCTAAACCTAAGCCTAAACCTAATCCTAACCCAAAGCCTAACGCTAACACTAACCCTAATATTAACACTAAACCTAACCCTATTTTTAACCCTAACATAAACCTAACATTAACCCTAAACCTAACGCTAACCCTAAGCCTAACCGTATCCGTAAATCGAACCCGAACCCTGACATAACCCTTACCATAAAATTAACCCTAACCCTAACAAAACTTTAACCCTAACCCTAACCCTAACGCTAACCGTAATCGTAACCCTAATCCTAACCCTAACCCTAACCCTACCCCTAAACCTAACCCGAACCTTGAACATA
Organism: Netta rufina; assembly: GCF_964035555.1. Lineage (NCBI taxonomy): Eukaryota > Metazoa > Chordata > Aves > Anseriformes > Anatidae > Netta > Netta rufina. The sequence goes on along the minus strand of NC_140150.1, from coordinate 6,817,573 downwards.
ACCCAACCCTTACACAAGCCCTAAACCTAAATCTCACCCTAAACGTAACCTAACCGTACCCTAAGGCTAACCCTAACCCTGAACATAACCCATCCCTAATAGTAAAACTAAGCTTAAAGCTAACCCTAAACTAACCATAACGCTAACTCTAACCCTAACAGAACCCTAACTCTAACCCAACCATAAACCTAAAAGAACCCTAACTTTAAACCTAATTCTAACCCTAAACCTAACCCTAACACTAACCCTAACCCTAACAATAACCCTTACACTAACCCTAAACCTAACCCTAACAATAACCATAACCCTAACCCTAACCCTAATCCTAACCCTAACCCTAACCCTAACTCTAACCCTAACACTAACGCTAACATAACCCTAAACCTAAACCTAAGCCTAACCCTAATCCTAACCCTAAGCCTAACACTAACCCTAACCCTAACATAACCCTAACCCTAACCCTAAACCTAACGCTAAAAATAACAAAAACTTAACCCTAACCATAAACCTAAGCCTAACCATAATCCTGACCCTAATCGTAACGCTAAACCTCACCCTACACCTAACCCAAACCCTAAACCTAACTTTAACCCTAACCCTAACCCTAATCATAACAGAACACAGACACTAACCCTAACCCTAACCCTAAACCCAACCCTAACCCTAAACATAACCTAACCCTAACACTAGCCTGACTCTAACTCTCACCCTAACCCTAACTTAACCGTAACCCTAAGCAAAACCGTAACCCTGAACATAACACAACACTAGCCCTAACCCTAACCCTAACAGAACCCTAACTCTAAACCTAAACCTAAACATAACCCTAACCCTTACCATAACCCTAAAGTTAACCCTAACACTTACCGTGACCCTAACTCTAAGCCGAACCCTACACATAACCCTAACCCAAACGATAACCCTAACCCTATCCCTAACCCTAACCCTAACCCGAACCCGAAACCTAACCCTAACCCTAACCCTAACCCTAACCCTAACCCTAACCCTAATCCTATCCCTAACCCTATTCTTAACCCTAGCCCTTACCCTAAACATAACCCTAATTCTAAACCTAACCCTGAACCTAACCCTAACCCTAAAACTAACCCTAACCCTAAACCTAACCCTAACGCTAACATAAACCTAACCCTTACCCGAACCCTAACATAACCCTCACCCTAAGCCTAATCCTAAACATGGCCCTACCCTAACCCTAACACTTACCCTAAACCTAAGCCTAACCATAACCATAACCATAACCCTAACCCTAACCCTAACCCTAACAAAAAACTAAATTTAAACCTAAACCTGAACCTAACTCTAACCCTAACCGTAACCCTAACGCTAACCATAACCCTTACCTAACCCTAACTCTAAGACTAACCCTAACCCTAACCCTAACCATAAACCAAACCCTACCACTAACTCTACTCCTAACTCTAAACCTAAAGCTAACCCTAAACAAAACCCTAACCGTAACCCTAATTCTAACCCGAACCCTTACCTAACCCTAACCCTAACCCTAACTCTAACCCTAACCTTAAACCTAACCCTAACCCTAACCCTATTCCTAACCCTAACCCTAACCCGAACCCTAACCCTAAAACCTAACCCCAAACCTAACCCTAACCCTTACCCTAACACTAAACCTACGATAACGCTAAACCTAACCCGAACCTTAACCCTAAACCTAACCGTAACCGTAACCGTAACCCTAACCCTAACCTTAACCCTAATCCTAACCCTAACCTTAACCCTAACCCTAACCCTAAGCATAACAGAACCATAACCCTAAACCTAAACATAGCCCTAACCCTAAGCCTAACCCTAAGCCTAAGCCTAAGCCTAAACCTAAGCCTAACCCTAACCCTAACCCTAACCCTAGCCCTAACCCTAACCCTAAACCTAAGCCTAAACCTAAACCTAACCCTAACCTTAACCCTAACCCTAACTCGAACCCTTACCTACCCCTAAATCGAACCCTAACCCTAACCCTAACCCTAACCCTAACCCTAACCCTAACCCTAACCCTAACCCTAACCCTAACCTTAACCCTAACCCTAAACCTAACCCGAAGCATAAAAGAACCCTAACCCTAACCCGAACCCGAATCCTAACCCTAAAACCTAACCCTAACCCTAACCCTAACCCTAACCCTAACACTAACACTAAACCTACGATAACCCTAACCCTAACCCTAACCCTAACCCTAACCCTAACCCTAACCCTAACCCTAACCCTAACCCTAACCTTAACCCGAACCCTAAACCTAAGCATAATAGAACCGTAACCCTAAACCTAAACATAGCCCTAACCCTAACCGTAACCCTAACCCTAACCCTAACCCTAACCCTAACCCTAACAATAACCGTAACCCTAACAGTAACACTAACACTAACACTAACCCTTACCTCAACCCTAACCCTAATCCAAACCCAAACCTAACCCTAACATAACCCTAACCCTAAACGTAACCATAACCGTAACCCTAACCGTAACCCTAAACGTAACCGTAACCCTAACCCTAACCCTAACCCTAACCCTAACCTAACCCTAATCATAACCCTAACCGTAACACTAACACTAAAACTACCCTAACACTAACGCATACCCTTACCCTAACCCTAACCCTAACCTTAACCCTAACCCTAACCCTAAACCTAACCCTAACCTTAAACCTAAACCTAAACCCTAACCCTAACCCTAACCCTGAACATAACCCAAACCTAAACCTAACCCTAACCCTAACCATAACGCTAACCCTAATTCTAACCCTAACACTAACCGTAAACCCTAGCCCTAACTCTAACCCTAAACCTAACCCTAACCCTAACACTAACCGTAATGTTAACCCTAACCCTAAACCTAACCCTAAACCTAAACCTAACCCTAACCCTAAATATAACTCTGATTCTAACGCTAACCCTAACCCTAAACCCTAACTCTAACTCTAACCCGGAACATAACGCAACCCTAAACCTAACCGTAACCGTAACCGTAACCGTAACTGTAACCGTAACCCTAACCCTAACCCTAATCCTAACCCTAACCCTAACCCTAAACCTAACCCAAACCCTAACTGTAACCCTAACGCTAACCCTAACCCTAACCCTAACACTAACCCTAACCCTAACCCTAACCCTAACCCTAACGTAAACCGAAACCTAACCCTAACCCTTACCCTAACCGTAACCCTATCCCTAACCCTAACCCTAACCCAAACCTAAACCTAATCATAACCCTAACCCTAACAGTAACACTAACCCTAACACTAACAATAATCCTAACCCTAACCCTAATGCTAACCCTAAACCTAACCCTAACATAAACCTAACCCTAACCCTAACACTAACCCCAAACTTAACCCTAATCCTAACCCTAAACCTAACGCTACCCCTAACCCTACCCCTAACACTAACCGTAACGCCATACCTAACCCTAACCCTAACCCGAACTCTAACCCTAACCGTAAACCTAACCCTAAACCTAGCCCTAACCCTAACCCTAACCCTAACCCTAACCCTACCCTAACCCTAACCCTAACAGTAACCCTAAACCTAACCCTAATCCAAACCCTAACCCTAACCATAATCCTAACCCTAACCCTAACCCTAACCCTAATCTTAACCCTAAACCTAACCCAAACAATAACCGTAACCCTAACAGTAACACTAACACTAACAATAACCCTAACCCTAACCCTAACCCTAACCCTAAAACTACCCTAACACTAACGCTTACCCTAACCCTAACCCTAACCCTAACCCTAACCCTAACCCTAACCCTAACCCTAACCCAAACCCTAACCCTAACCCTAACCCTAAGCCTAAACCTAACCCTAAACCTAACCCTAACCCTAACCTTAAACCTAACCCTAAACCCTAACCCTAACCCTAACCCTGAACATAACCCAAACCTAAACCTAACCCTAACCCTAACCCTAACCATAACGCTAACCGTAAAATTAACCCTAACACTAACCGTAAACCCTAACCCTAAGTCTAAATCTAACCCTAACACTAACCGTAATGCTAACGCTAACCCTAAACCTAACCCTAAACCTAACCCTAACCCTAACCCTAACCCTAACCCTAAACCTAACCCTAAATATAACTGTGATTCTACCGCTAACCCTAACCGTAAACCCTAACTCTAACTCTAACCCGGAACATAACCGAACCCTAAACCTAACCGTAAACGTAACCCTAACCCTAACCCTAACCCTAACCCTAACCCTAACCCTAACCCTAACCTTAAACCTAACCCTAACCCTAACGCAAACCCTAACCCTAAACCTAACCCTAAACCTAACACTAACCCTAAACCTAACCCTAACCCTAACAGAACCCTAACACTAACCCTAACCCTAACCCTAACAGTAACAGAACCCTAACCCTAACCCTAACCAAAACCTAAACCGAAACCTGACCCTAACCCTTACCCTAACCGGAACCCTAACCCTAACCCTAACCCTAACCCTAACCCTAACCCTAACCCTAACCCTAACCCTAACCCTAACCCTAACCTAACCCTAACCAAAACCCTAACCCTAACAGTAACACTAAACCTAACACTAACAATAACCCTAACCCTAAACCTAATCCTAACCCTAAACCTAACCCTAACATAAACCTAACCCTAACCCTAACACTACACCCAAACTTAACCCTAATCCTAACCCTAAACCTAACGCTACCCCAACCCTACCCCTAACACTCACCGTAACCCTATACCTAACCCTAACCCTAACCCTAACCCTAACCCTAACCGTAACCGTAACCCTAACACTAACCCTAACCCTAACCCTAACCATAACACTAACCCTACCCTAACACTAACCCTAACCCTAATCCTAACCCTAACAGTAACCCTAAACCTAACCCTAACCCTAACCCTAACCCTAACCCTAACCATAATCCTAACCCTAACCCTAACCATCACGCTAACGGTAACCCTAACCCTAACCCTAACCTTAACCCGAACCCTAAACCTAAGCATAATAGAACCGTAACCCTAAACCTAAACATAGCCCTAACCCTAACCGTAACCCTAACCCTAACCCTAACCCTAACCCTAACAATAACCGTAACCCTAACAGTAACACTAACACTAACACTAACCCTTACCTCAACCCTAACCCTAATCCAAACCCAAACCTAACCCTAACATAACCCTAACCCTAAACGTAACCCTAACCGTAACCCTAACCGTAACCCTAACCGTAACCGTAACCCTAACCCTAACCCTAACCCTAACCCTAACCTAACCCTAATCATAACCCTAACCGTAACACTAACACTAAAACTACCCTAACACTAACGCATACCCTTACCCTAACCCTAACCCTAACCTTAACCCTAACCCTAACCCTAAACCTAACCCTAACCTTAAACCTAAACCTAAACCCTAACCCTAACCCTAACCCTGAACATAACCCAAACCTAAACCTAACCCTAACCCTAACCATAACGCTAACCCTAATTCTAACCCTAACACTAACCGTAAACCCTAGCCCTAACTCTAACCCTAAACCTAACCCTAACCCTAACACTAACCGTAATGCTAACCCTAACCCTAAACCTAACCCAAACCCTAACTGTAACCCTAACGCTAACCCTAACCCTAACCCTAACACTAACCCTAACCCTAACCCTAACCCTAACCCTAACCCTAACGTAAACCGAAACCTAACCCTAACCCTTACCCTAACCGTAACCCTATCCCTAACCCTAACCCTAACCCAAACCTAAACCTAATCATAACCCTAACCCTAACAGTAACACTAACCCTAACACTAACAATAATCCTAACCCTAACCCTAATCCTAACCCTAAACCTAACCCTAACATAAACCTAACCCTAACCCTAACACTAACCCCAAACTTAACCCTAATCCTAACCCTAAACCTAACGCTACCCCTAACCCTACCCCTAACACTAACCGTAACGCCATACCTAACCCTAACCCTAACCCTAACTCTAACCCTAACCGTAACCCTAACCCTAAACCTAGCCCTAACCCTAACCCTAACCCTAACCCTAACCCTACCCTAACCCTAACCCTAACAGTAACCCTAAACCTAACCCTAATCCAAACCCTAACCCTAACCATAATCCTAACCCTAACCCTAACCCTAACCCTAATCTTAACCCTAAACCTAACCCAAACAATAACCGTAACCCTAACAGTAACACTAACACTAACAATAACCCTAACCCTAACCCTAACCCTAAAACTACCCTAACACTAACGCTTACCCTAACCCTAACCCTAACCCTAACCCTAACGCTAACCCTAAGCCTAAACCTAACCCTAAACCTAACCCTAACCCTAACCTTAAACCTAACCCTAAACCCTAACCCTAACCCTAACCCTGAACATAACCCAAACCTAAACCTAACCCTAACCCTAACCCTAACCATAACGCTAACCGTAAAATTAACCCTAACACTAACCGTAAACCCTAACCCTAAGTCTAAATCTAACCCTAACACTAACCGTAATGCTAACGCTAACCCTAAACCTAACCCTAACCATAACACTAACCCTACCCTAACACTAACCCTAACCCTAATCCTAACCCTAACAGTAACCCTAAACCTAACCCTAACCCTAACCCTAACCCTAACCCTAACCCTAACCCTAACCATAATCCTAACCCTAACCCTAACCATCACGCTAACGGTAACCCTAACCCTAACCCTAACCCTAACCTTAACCCGAACCCTAAACCTAAGCATAATAGAACCGTAACCCTAAACCTAAACATAGCCCTAACCCTAACCGTAACCCTAACCCTAACCCTAACCCTAACCCTAACAATAACCGTAACCCTAACAGTAACACTAACACTAACACTAACCCTTACCTCAACCCTAACCCTAATCCAAACCCAAACCTAACCCTAACATAACCCTAACCCTAAACGTAACCCTAACCGTAACCCTAACCGTAACCCTAACCGTAACCGTAACCCTAACCCTAACCCTAACCCTAACCCTAACCTAACCCTAATCATAACCCTAACCGTAACACTAACACTAAAACTACCCTAACACTAACGCATACCCTTACCCTAACCCTAACCCTAACCTTAACCCTAACCCTAACCCTAAACCTAACCCTAACCTTAAACCTAAACCTAAACCCTAACCCTAACCCTAACCCTGAACATAACCCAAACCTAAACCTAACCCTAACCCTAACCATAACGCTAACCCTAATTCTAACCCTAACACTAACCGTAAACCCTAGCCCTAACTCTAACCCTAAACCTAACCCTAACCCTAACACTAACCGTAATGCTAACCCTAACCCTAAACCTAACCCAAACCCTAACTGTAACCCTAACGCTAACCCTAACCCTAACCCTAACACTAACCCTAACCCTAACCCTAACCCTAACCCTAACCCTAACCCTAACGTAAACCGAAACCTAACCCTAACCCTTACCCTAACCGTAACCCTATCCCTAACCCTAACCCTAACCCAAACCTAAACCTAATCATAACCCTAACCCTAACAGTAACACTAACCCTAACACTAACAATAATCCTAACCCTAACCCTAATCCTAACCCTAAACCTAACCCTAACATAAACCTAACCCTAACCCTAACACTAACCCCAAACTTAACCCTAATCCTAACCCTAAACCTAACGCTACCCCTAACCCTACCCCTAACACTAACCGTAACGCCATACCTAACCCTAACCCTAACCCTAACTCTAACCCTAACCGTAACCCTAACCCTAAACCTAGCCCTAACCCTAACCCTAACCCTAACCCTAACCCTACCCTAACCCTAACCCTAACAGTAACCCTAAACCTAACCCTAATCCAAACCCTAACCCTAACCATAATCCTAACCCTAACCCTAACCCTAACCCTAATCTTAACCCTAAACCTAACCCAAACAATAACCGTAACCCTAACAGTAACACTAACACTAACAATAACCCTAACCCTAACCCTAACCCTAAAACTACCCTAACACTAACGCTTACCCTAACCCTAACCCTAACCCTAACCCTAACGCTAACCCTAAGCCTAAACCTAACCCTAAACCTAACCCTAACCCTAACCTTAAACCTAACCCTAAACCCTAACCCTAACCCTAACCCTGAACATAACCCAAACCTAAACCTAACCCTAACCCTAACCCTAACCATAACGCTAACCGTAAAATTAACCCTAACACTAACCGTAAACCCTAACCCTAAGTCTAAATCTAACCCTAACACTAACCGTAATGCTAACGCTAACCCTAAACCTAACCCTAACCATAACACTAACCCTACCCTAACACTAACCCTAACCCTAATCCTAACCCTAACAGTAACCCTAAACCTAACCCTAACCCTAACCCTAACCCTAACCCTAACCATAATCCTAACCCTAACCCTAACCATCACGCTAACGGTAACCCTAACCCTAACCCTAACCCTAACCTTAACCCGAACCCTAAACCTAAGCATAATAGAACCGTAACCCTAAACCTAAACATAGCCCTAACCCTAACCGTAACCCTAACCCTAACCCTAACCCTAACCCTAACCCTAACAATAACCGTAACCCTAACAGTAACACTAACACTAACCCTTACCTCAACCCTAACCCTAATCCAAACCCAAACCTAACCCTAACATAACCCTAACCCTAAACGTAACCCTAACCGTAACCCTAACCGTAACCCTAACCGTAACCGTAACCCTAACCCTAACCCTAACCCTAACCCTAACCTAACCCTAATCATAACCCTAACCGTAACACTAACACTAAAACTACCCTAACACTAACGCATACCCTTACCCTAACCCTAACCCTAACCTTAACCCTAACCCTAACCCTAAACCTAACCCTAACCTTAAACCTAAACCTAAACCCTAACCCTAACCCTAACCCTGAACATAACCCAAACCTAAACCTAACCCTAACCCTAACCATAACGCTAACCCTAATTCTAACCCTAACACTAACCGTAAACCCTAGCCCTAACTCTAACCCTAAACCTAACCCTAACCCTAACACTAACCGTAATGCTAACCCTAACCCTAAACCTAACCCAAACCCTAACTGTAACCCTAACGCTAACCCTAACCCTAACCCTAACACTAACCCTAACCCTAACCCTAACCCTAACCCTAACCCTAACCCTAACGTAAACCGAAACCTAACCCTAACCCTTACCCTAACCGTAACCCTATCCCTAACCCTAACCCTAACCCAAACCTAAACCTAATCATAACCCTAACCCTAACAGTAACACTAACCCTAACACTAACAATAATCCTAACCCTAACCCTAATCCTAACCCTAAACCTAACCCTAACATAAACCTAACCCTAACCCTAACACTAACCCCAAACTTAACCCTAATCCTAACCCTAAACCTAACGCTACCCCTAACCCTACCCCTAACACTAACCGTAACGCCATACCTAACCCTAACCCTAACCCTAACTCTAACCCTAACCGTAACCCTAACCCTAAACCTAGCCCTAACCCTAACCCTAACCCTAACCCTAACCCTACCCTAACCCTAACCCTAACAGTAACCCTAAACCTAACCCTAATCCAAACCCTAACCCTAACCATAATCCTAACCCTAACCCTAACCCTAACCCTAATCTTAACCCTAAACCTAACCCAAACAATAACCGTAACCCTAACAGTAACACTAACACTAACAATAACCCTAACCCTAACCCTAACCCTAAAACTACCCTAACACTAACGCTTACCCTAACCCTAACCCTAACCCTAACCCTAACCCTAACCCTAAGCCTAAACCTAACCCTAAACCTAACCCTAACCCTAACCTTAAACCTAACCCTAAACCCTAACCCTAACCCTAACCCTGAACATAACCCAAACCTAAACCTAACCCTAACCCTAACCCTAACCATAACGCTAACCGTAAAATTAACCCTAACACTAACCGTAAACCCTAACCCTAAGTCTAAATCTAACCCTAACACTAACCGTAATGCTAACGCTAACCCTAAACCTAACCCTAAACCTAACCCTAACCCTAACCCTAACCCTAACCCTAAACCTAACCCTAAATATAACTCTGATTCTACCGCTAACCCTAACCGTAAACCCTAACTCTAACTCTAACCCGGAACATAACCGAACCCTAAACCTAACCGTAAACGTAACCCTAACCCTAACCCTAACCCTAACCCTAACCCTAACCCTAACCCTAACCCTAACCCTAACCCTAACCCTAACCCTAACCCTAACCCTAACCCTAACCCTAACCCTAACCCTAACCTTAACCCTAACCCTAACCCTAACCAAAACCTAAACCGAAACCTGACCCTAACCCTTACCCTAACCGGAACCCTAACCCTAACCCTAACCCTAACCCTAACCCTAACCCTAACCCTAACCCTAACCCTAACCCTAACCCTAACCCTAACCCTAACCTAACCCTAACCAAAACCCTAACCCTAACAGTAACACTAAACCTAACACTAACAATAACCCTAACCCTAAACCTAATCCTAACCCTAAACCTAACCCTAACATAAACCTAACCCTAACCCTAACACTACACCCAAACTTAACCCTAATCCTAACCCTAAACCTAACGCTACCCCAACCCTACCCCTAACACTAACCGTAACCCTATACCTAACCCTAACCCTAACCCTAACCCTAACCCTAACCGTAACCGTAACCCTAACACTAACCCTAACCCTAACCCTAACCCTAACCATAACACTAACCCTACCCTAACACTAACCCTAACCCTAATCCTAACCCTAACAGTAACCCTAAACCTAACCCTAACCCTAACCCTAACCCTAACCCTAACCATAATCCTAACCCTAACCCTAACCATCACGCTAACGGTAACCCTAACCCTAACCCTAACCCTAACCTTAACCCGAACCCTAAACCTAAGCATAATAGAACCGTAACCCTAAACCTAAACATAGCCCTAACCCTAACCGTAACCCTAACCCTAACCCTAACCCTAACAATAACCGTAACCCTAACAGTAACACTAACACTAACCCTTACCTCAACCCTAACCCTAATCCAAACCCAAACCTAACCCTAACATAACCCTAACCCTAAACGTAACCCTAACCGTAACCCTAACCGTAACCCTAACCGTAACCGTAACCCTAACCCTAACCCTAACCCTAACCCTAACCTAACCCTAATCATAACCCTAACCGTAACACTAACACTAAAACTACCCTAACACTAACGCATACCCTTACCCTAACCCTAACCCTAACCTTAACCCTAACCCTAACCCTAAACCTAACCCTAACCTTAAACCTAAACCTAAACCCTAACCCTAACCCTGAACATAACCCAAACCTAAACCTAACCCTAACCCTAACCATAACGCTAACCCTAATTCTAACCCTAACACTAACCGTAAACCCTAGCCCTAACTCTAACCCTAAACCTAACCCTAACCCTAACACTAACCGTAATGCTAACCCTAACCCTAAACCTAACCCTAAACCTAAACCTAACCCTAACCCTAAATATAACTCTGATTCTAACGCTAACCCTAACCCTAAACCCTAACTCTAACTCTAACCCGGAACATAACCCAACCCTAAACCTAACCGTAACCGTAACCGTAACCGTAACTGTAACCGTAACCCTAACCCTAACTCTAATCCTAACCCTAACCCTAAACCTAACCCAAACCCTAACTGTAACCCTAACGCTAACCCTAACCCTAACCCTAACACTAACCCTAACCCTAACCCTAACCCTAACCCTAACCCTAACCCTAACGTAAACCGAAACCTAACCCTAACCCTTACCCTAACCGTAACCCTTACCCTAACCGTAACCCTATCCCTAACCCTAACCCTAACCCAAACCTAAACCTAACCATAACCCTAACCCTAACAGTAACACTAACCCTAACACTAACAAGAATCCTAACCCTAACCCTAATCCTAACCCTAAACCTAACCCTAACATAAACCTAACCCTAACCCTAACACTAACCCCAAACTTAACCCTAATCCTAACCCTAAACCTAACGCTACCCCTAACCCTACCCCTAACACTAACCGTAACGCCATACCTAACCCTAACCCTTACCCGAACTCTAACCCTAACCGTAACCCTAACCCTAAACCTAGCCCTAACCCTAACCCTAACCCTAACCCTAACCCTACCCTAACCCTAACCCTAACAGTAACCCTAAACCTAACCCTAATCCAAACCCTAACCCTAACCATAATCCTAACCCTAACCCTAACCCTAATCTTAACCCTAAACCTAACCCAAACAATAACCGTAACCCTAACAGTAACACTAACACTAACAATAACCCTAACCCTAACCCTAACCCTAAAACTACCCTAACACTAACGCTTACCCTAACCCTAACCCTAACCCTAACCCTAACCCTAACCCTAACCCTAACCCTAACCCAAACCCTAACCCTAACCCTGACCCTAAGCCTAAACCTAACCCTAAACCTAACCCTAACCCTAACCTTAAACCTAACCCTAAACCCTAACCCTAACCCTAACCCTGAACATAACCCAAACCTAAACCTAACCCTAACCCTAACCCTAACCATAACGCTAACCGTAAAATTAACCCTAACACTAACCGTAAACCCTAACCCTAAGTCTAAATCTAACCCTAACACTAACCGTAATGCTAACGCTAACCCTAAACCTAACCCTAAACCTAACCCTAACCCTAACCCTAAACCTAACCCTAAACCTAACCCTAAATATAACTCTGATTCTACCGCTAACCCTAACAGTAAACCCTAACTCTAACTCTAACCCGGAACATAACCGAACCCTAAACCTACCCGTAAACGTATCCCTAACCCTAACCCTAACCCTAATCCTAACCCTAACCCTAACCCTAACCCTAACCCTAACCCTAACCCTAACCCTAACCTTAACTCTAACCCTAACCCTAACGCAAACCCTAACCCTAAACCTAACCCTAAACCTAACACTAACCCTAAACCTAACCCTAACCCTAACAGAACCCTAACACTAACCCTAACCCTAACCCTAACAGTAACAGAACCCTAACCCTAACCCTAACCAAAACCTAAACCGAAACCTGACCCTAACCCTTGCCCTAACCGGAACCCTAACCCTAACCCTAACCCTAACCCTAACCCTAACCCTAACCCTAACCCTAACCCTAACCCTAACCTAACCCTAACCAAAACCCTAACCCTAACAGTAACACTAAACCTAACACTAACAATAACCCTAACCCTAAACCTAATCCTAACCCTAAACCTAACCCTAACATAAACCTAACCCTAACCCTAACACTACACCCAAACTTAACCCTAATCCTAACCCTAAACCTAACGCTACCCCAACCCTACCCCTAACACTAACCGTAACCCTATACCTAACCCTAACCCTAACCCTAACCCTAACCCTAACCCTAACCCTAACACTACACCCAAACTTAACCCTAATCCTAACCCTAAACCTAACGCTACCCCAACCCTACCCCTAACACTAACCGTAACCCTATACCTAACCCTAACCCTAACCCTAACCCTAACCCTAACCGTAACCGTAACCCTAACACTAACCCTAACCCTAACCCTAACCCTAACCATAACACTAACCCTACCCCTAACACTAACCCTAACCCTAATCCTAACCCTAACCCTAACCCTAACCCTAACCCTAACCGTAACCGTAACCCTAACACTAACCCTAACCCTAACCCTAACCCTAACCATAACACTAACCCTACCCTAACACTAACCCTAACCCTAATCCTAACCCTAACAGTAACCCTAAACCTAACCCTAACCCTAACCCTAACCCTAACCCTAACCATAATCCTAACCCTAACCCTAACCCTAACCATCACGCTAACGGTAACCCTAACCCTAACCCTAACCCTAACCCTAACCCTAACCCTAACCCTAACCCTAACCCTAACCCTAAAACTACCCTAACAGTAACGCTTAACTTTACCCTAACCCTAACCCTAACCCTAACCCTAAACCTAACCCTAAACTTAAACCTAACCCTAAACCCTAACCCTTACCCTAACCCTGAACAGAACCCAAACCTAAACCTAACCCAAACCCTAACCCTAACCATAACGCTAACCCTAATACTAACCCTAACACTAACCGTAAACCCGAACCCTAACCCTAACCCTAACCCTAACACTAACCGTAATGCTAACCCTAACTTAAACCTAACCCTAAACCTAACCCTAACCCTAACCCTGAATATAACTCTGATTCTAGCACTAACCCTAACCCTAAACCCTAACTCTAACTCTAACCCGGAACATAACCCAACCCTAAACCTAAACGTAACCGTAACCGTTATCCTAACCCTAACCCTAACCCTAACGCTAACACTAACGCTAACCCTAACCCTAACCCTAACCCTAACACTAACCCTAAACCTAACAATAACCCTAACAGAACCCTAACCCTAACCCTAACCCTAACCGTAACAGAACCCTAACCCTAACCCAAACCTAAACCAAAACCTAACCCTAACCCTTACCCTAACCGTAACCCTAACCCTAACCCTAATCCTAACCCTAACCCTAACCCTAACCCTAACCCTAACCCTAACCCTAACCCTAACCCTAACCCTAACCCTAACCCTAACCCTAACCTAACCCTAACCATAACCCTAACCCTAACAGTAACACTAACCCTAACATTAACAATAACTGTAAACCTAACCCTAATCCTAACCCTAAAACTAACCCTAACATAAACCTAACCCTAAACCTAACACTAACCCTAACCTTAACCCTTATCCTAACCCTAAACCTAACGCTACCCCTAACCCTACCCCTAACACTAACCGTAAACCTATACCTAAACCTAACCCTAACCCGAACTCTAACCCTAACCGTAACCCTAACCCTAACCCTAACCCTAACCCTAACCCTAATCTTAACCCTAAACCTAACCCTAACAATAATCGTAACCCTAACAGTAACAGTAACACTAACCCTTACCCCAACCCAAACCCTAATCCTAACCCAAACCTAACCCTAACATAACCCTTACCCTAAACCTAACCCTAACACTAAACCTAACCCTAACTTTAAACCTAACCCTAAACCCTAACCCTAACCCTAACCCTGAACATAACCCAAACCTACACCTAACAATAACCCTAACCCTAACCATAACGCTGTAGTGGGTTTACGTGGCAAGGTTTTGGTAGCAGGGAGCCATAGGGGTGGTTTCTGTGAGAAAGATCTAGAAGCTGCCCCATGTTTGGGAAGGGCCCCATTGTTTTCCAGATCCGAGCCAATAAGCGATGTTGTTTTGCGCCTCTGTGAGAGCATATTTAAGACAGGGAAAAAACGCTGCGCCACACAGCAGCCGGGAGAGTCAAGGGAGTGAGAGAACAGCCTTGCACCAAGGTCAGTGTAGAGGGAGGGGGAGAGGTGCTCCAGGCGCCGGAGCAGAAGTCCCCTGTGGCCTGTGGTGAGGACCATGGTGAAGCAGGATGTCCCCCTGCAGCCCATGGAGCACCACGGTGGAGCAGGGTTCCACGCTGCAGCCCGTGGAGGAGACCACGGTGGAGCAGGTGGCCCTGCACCGACGGAGGCTGCCGCCTGTGGAAGACCCCTGCCGGAGCAGATTCCGGGCCGGACCTGTAGCCCGTGGAGAGGAGCCCACGCAGGAGCAGGTGATCTGGCAGGAGCTGCTGCCCGTAGGGGAGCCAGGTTGGAGCAGTTTGCTCCTGAGGGATGGACCCCGTGGTACGGACCCATATCTGGAGCAGTTCTGGAAGAGCTGCTGCCTGTGGGAAGCCCACGCCGGATCAGTTCATCAAGGACTGCATCCCGTGGGTGGGACCCCACAGCACAGGGGACGAGAGTGACCGAGAAGGAGCGGCAGAGAAGAAGTGCTGTAGACTGACCATAAGCCCCATTCCCCGTTCCCCTGCGCCGCTCGGGGGGGGAGGAGGTGGAAGAGGGTGGATGGGGGGGAAGGTGCTTTTGTTTTTTTTTCCTTTGTTTTCTCACTTCTCTCGCTTGTTAGTTGTAGGCAATAAATCTTACTATCTCCTTATGCCGAGTCTGTTTTGCCCGTTACAATAATTATTGAGTGATTTTCTCGTCCTTATTTCAATCCTTGAGCCCTTTTCACATATTTTGTCCCCATTCCTCTTTGAGGAGGGGGAGTGAGAGAGCGGCTGTGGTGGAGCTCGGCTGCCCACTCGAGCGGAACCACGACAAACGCTAACCCTAATAATAACCCTAAAACTAACCGTAAACCCTAAACCTAACCCTAACCCTAACCCTAACACTAACCGTAATGCTAACCCTAACCCTAAACCTAAACCTAACCCTAACCCTAACCCTAACCCTAACCCTAACCCTAACCCTAAGCCTAACCCTAAATATAACTCTAACGCTAACCCTAACCCTAAACCCTAACTCTAACTCTAACCCGGAACATAACCCAACCCTAAACCTAAATGTAACCGTAACCGTAACCGTAACCGTAACCCTAACCCTAACCCTAACCCTAATCCTAACCCTAACCCTAACCGTAACCCTAAACCTAGCCAAACCCTAACCCTAACCCTAACCCTAACCCTAACCCTAACCCTAACCCTAACCCTAACCCTAACCCTAACCCTAATGCTAACCCTAAACCTAAACCTAACCCTAAACCTAACCCTAACCCTAACCCTAACCCTAAATATAACTCTGATTCTAGCACTAACCCTAACCCTAAACCCTAACTCTAACTCTAACCCGGAACATAACCCAACCCTAAACCTAAACGTAACCGTAACCGTTATCCTAACCCTAACCCTAACCCTAACCCTAACGCTAACACTAACCCTAACCCTAACCCTAACACTAACCCTAAACCTAACAACAACCCTAACAGAACCCTAACCCTAACCCTAACACTAACCGTAACAGAACCCTAACCCTAACCCTAACCCAAACCTAAACCAAAACCTAACCCTAACCCTTACCCTAACCGTAACCCTAACCCTAACCCTAACCCTAACCCTAACCCTAACCCTAACCCTAACCCTAACCTAACCCTAACCATAACCCTAACCCTAACAGTAACACTAACCCTAACATTAACAATAACTGTAAACCTAACCCTAATCCTAACCCTAAAACTAACCCTAACATAAACCTAACCCTAAACCTAACACTAACCCCAACCTTAACCCTTATCCTAACCCTAAACCTAACGCTACCCCTAACCCTACCCCTAACACTAACCGTAAACCTATACCTAAACCTAACCCTAACCCGAACTCTAACCCTAACCGTAACCCTAACCCTAACCCTAACCCTAACCCTAATCTTAACCCTAAACCTAACCCTAACAATAACCGTAACGTTAACAGTAACACTAACACTAACCCTTACCCCAACCCAAACCCTAATCCTAACCCAAACCTAACCCTAACATAACCCTTACCCTAAACCTAACCCTAACACTAAACCTAACCCTAACTTTAAACCTAACCCTAAACCCTAACCCTAACCCTAACCCTGAACATAACCCAAACCTACACCTAACAATAACCCTAACCCTAACGATAACGCTAACCCTAATACTAAAACTAAAACTAACCGTAAAACCTAACCCTAACCCTAACCCTAACCCTGACCCTAACACTAACTGTAATGCTAACCCTAACCCTAACCCTAACCCTAACCCTAACCGTAACCCTAAATATAACTCTGATTCTAACGCTAACCCTAACCCTAAACCCTAACTCTAACTCTAATCCGGAACATAACCCAACCCTAAACCTAACCATAACCGTAACCGTAACCGTAACCGTAACCCTAACCCTAACCCTAATCCTAACACTAACCCTAACCCTAAACCTAACCCAAACCCTAACCATAACCCTAACGCTAACCCTAACCCTAACCCTAACCCTAACACTAACCCTAAACCTAACACTAACCCTAACAGAACCCTAACCCTAACCTAAACCGAAACCTAACCCTAACCCTTACCCTAACCGTAACCCTAACCCTAACCCTAACCCAAACCTAAACCTAACCATAACCCTAACCCTAACAGTAACACTAACCCTAACACTAACAATAACCCTAACCCTAACCCTAATCCTAACCCTAAACCTAACCCTAACATAAACCTAACCCTAACCCTAACACTAACCCCAAACTTAACCCTAATCCTAACCCTAAACCTAACGCTACCCCTAACCCTACCCCTAACACTAACCGTAACCCCATACCTAACCCTAACCCTAACCCTAACTCTAACCCTAACCGTAACCCTAACCCTAACCCTAACAGTAATCCTAAACCTAACCCTAATCCAAATCCTAACCCTAACCATAATCCTAACCCTAACCCTAACCCTAACCATCACGCTAAACGTAATACTAACCCTAACCGTAACCGTAAACATAAGCCAAAGCCTAACCATAACCCTAACCCTAACACTAAACATAACCCAAACCATAACCCTTACCTTAACCGAACCCTAATCCTGACCCTAACCTAAACCTAGCCCTAACCCTAACCATAACCCTAACACTAACCGTAAGGGTAACACTAACCCAAACCCTAACCCTTACCCTAATCCTAATCCTAAACTTAACACTAACAGAACCCTAATCCTAAACCTAACCATAACGCTAATCCTAATCCTAACCCTAACACTAACCATAAAACCTAACCCTAACCCTAATACGAACCCTAAACATAAGACTAACCCTAACCCTAACCCTAAACCTAACCCTAACCCTAAAGATAACTCTGATGCTAACGCTAACCCTAACCATAAACCCTAACCCTAACCCTGAACATAACGCAACCCTAAACCTAACCGTAACCCTAAACCTAACCCTAAACGTAACCCTTACCGTAACCCTAACCCTAACCCTAACCCTAACCCTAACCCTAACCCTTACTGTAACCCTATACCTAACCCTAACCCAAACCCTAACCCTAAACCTAACCCTAACCGTAACCCTAACCCTAACCCTCACCCTAACCCTAACCCTAACCCTAACCCTAACCCTAACCCTAAACTTAAACCTAACCCTAAACCCTAACCCTTACCCTAATCCTGAACATAACCCAACCCTAAACCTAACCGTAACCGTAACCGTAACCGTAACCCTAACCCTAACCCTAATCCTAACCCTAACCCTAACCGTAACCCTAAACCTAACCAAACCCTAACCCTAACCCTAACCCTAACCCTAACCCTAACCCTAACCCTAACCCTAATGCTAACCCTAACACTAAACCTAACCCTAAACCTAACCCTAACCCTAACCCTAACCCTAAATATAACTCTGATTCTAGCACTAACCCTAACCCTAAACCCTAACTCTAACTCTAACCCGGAACATAACCCAACCCTAAACCTAAACGTAACCGTAACCGTTATCCTAACCCTAACCCTAACCCTAACGCTAACACTAACCCTAACCCTAACACTAACCCTAACCCTAACAACAACCCTAACAGAACCCTAACCCTAACCCTAACACTAACCGTAACAGAACCCTAACCCTAACCCTAACCCAAACCTAAACCAAAACCTAACCCTAACCCTTACCCTAACCGTAACCCTAACCCTAACCCTAACCCTAAACCTAACCCTAACCCTAACCCTAATCTATCCCTAACCATAACCCTAACCCTAACAGTAACACTAACCCTAACATTAACAATAACTGTAAACCTAACCCTAATCCTAACCCTAAAACTAACCCTAACAAAAACCTAACCCTAAACCTAACACTAACCCCAACCTTAACACTTATCCTAACCCTAAACCTAACGCTACCCCTAACCCTACCCCTAACACTAACCGTAAACCTATACCTAACCCTAACCCTAACCCTAACCCGAACTCTAACCCTAACCCTAACCCTAACCCTAACCCTAACCCTAACCCTAACCCTAAATATAACTCTGATTCTAACGCTAACCCTAACCCTAAACCCGAACTCTAACTCTAATCCGGAACATAACCCAACCCTAAACCTAACCGTAACCGTAACAGTAACTGTAACCGTAACCCTAACCCTAACCCTAATCCTAACCCTAACCCTAACCCTAACCCTAAACCTAACCCAAACCCTAACCATAACCCTAACTCTAACCCTAACACTAACCCTAACCCTTACCCTAACCGTAACCCTAACCCTAACCCTAACCCAAACCTAAACGTAACCATAACCCTAACCCTAACAGTAACACTAACCCTAACACTAACAATAACCCTTACCCTAACCCTAACCCTAACCCTAAACCTAACCCTAACCGTAACCCTAACCCTAACCCTAACCCTAACCCTAACCCTAACCCTAACCCTAACCCTAACCCTAACCTATAACTACCCTAACAGTAACGCTTACTTTTACCCTAACCCTAACCCTAACCCTAACCCTAAACCTAACCCTAAACCTAAACCTAACCCTAAACCCTAACCCTTACCCTAATCCTGAACATAACCCAAACCTAAACCTAACCCAAACCCTAACCCTAACCATAACGCTAACCCTAATACTAACCCTAACACTAACCGTAAACCCGAACCCTAAACCTAACCCTAACCCTAACCCTAACCCTAAGCCTAACCCTACATATAACTCTGATTCTAACGCTAACCCTAACCCTAAACCCTAACTCTAACTCTAACCCGGAACATAACCCAACCCTAAACCTAAACGTAACCGTAACCGTTATCCTAACCCTAACCCTAACCCTAACCCTAACGCTAACACTAACCCTAACCCTAACCCTAACCCTAACGCTAACACTAACCCTAACCCTAACCCTAACACTAACCCTAAACCTAACAACAACCCTAACAGAACCCTAACCCTAACCCTAACACTAACCGTAACAGAACCCTAACCCTAACCCTAACCCAAACCTAAACCAAAACCTAACCCTAACCCTAACCCTAACCCTAACCCTAACCCTAACCCTAACCCTAACCCTAACCCTAACCCTAACCCTAACCCTAATCTATCCCTAACCATAACCCTAACCCTAACAGTAACACTAACCCTAACATTAACAATAACTGTAAACCTAACCCTAATCCTAACCCTAAAACTAACCCTAACATAAACCTAACCCTAAACCTAACACTAACCCCAACCTTAACCCTTATCCTAACCCTAAACCTAACGCTACCCCTAACCCTACCCCTAACACTAACTGTAAACCTATACCTAACCCTAACCCTAACCCTAACCCGAACTCTAACCCTAACCCTAACCCTAACCCTAACACTAACCCTAACCCTAACCCTAAATATAACTCTGATTCTAACGCTAACCCTAACCCTAAACCCTAACTCTAACTCTAATCCGGAACATAACCCAACACTAAACCTAACCGTAACCGTAACCGTAACCGTAACCGTAACCATAACCCTAACCCTAACCCTAATCCTAACCCTAACCCTAACCCTAAACCTAACCCAAACCCTAACCATAACCCTAACGCTAACCCTAACCCTAACCCTAACACTAACCCTAAACCTAACCCTAACCCTAACAGAACCCTAACCCTAACCTAAACCGAAACCTAACCCTAACCCTTACCCTAACCGTAACCCTAACCCTAACCCTAACCCAAACCTAAACCTAACCATAACCCTAACCCTAACAGTAACACTAACCCTAACACTAACAATAACCCTAACCCTAACCCTAATCCTAACCCTAAACCTAACCCTAACATAAACCTAACCCTAACCCTAACACTAACCCCAAACTTAACCCTAATCCTAACCCTAAACCTAACGCTACCCCTAACCCTACCCCTAACACTAACCGTAACCCCATACCTAACCCTAACCCTAACCCTAACTCTAACCCTAACCGTAACCCTAACCCTAACCCTAACAGTAATCCTAAACCTAACCCTAATCCAAATCCTAACCCTAACCATAATCCTAACCCTAACCCTAACCCTAACCATCACGCTAAACGTAATACTAACCCTAACCGTAACCGTAAACATAAGCCAAAGCCTAACCATAACCCTAACCCTAACACTAAACATAACCCTGTCGTGGTTCCGCTCGAGTGGGCAGCCGAGCTCCACCACAGCCGCTCTCTCACTCCCCCTCCTCAAAGAGGAATGGGGAGAAAATATGTGAAAAGGGCTCAAGGATTGAGATAAGGACGAGAAAATCACGCAATAATTATTGTAACGGGCAAAACAGACTCGGCATAAGGAGATAGTAAGATTTATTGCCTACAACTAACAAGCAACAGAAGTGAGAAAACAAAGGAAAAAAAAACAAAAGCACCTTCCCCCCATCCACCCTCTTCCACCTCCTCCCCCCGAGCGGCGCAGGGGAACGGGGAATGGGGGTTATGGTCAGTCTACAGCACTTCTTCTCTGCCGCTCCTTCTCGGTCACTCTCGTCCCCTGTGCTGTGGGGTCCCACCCACGGGATGCAGTCCTTGATGAACTGATCCGGCGTGGGCTTCCCACAGGCAGCAGCTCTTCCAGAACTGCTCCAGATATGGGTCCGTACCACGGGGTCCATCCCTCAGGAGAAAACTGCTCCAACCTGGCTCCCCTACGGGCAGCAGCTCCTGCCAGATCACCTGCTCCTGCGTGGGCTCCTCTCCACGGGCTACAGGTCCGGCCCAGAATCTGCTCCGGCAGGGGTCTTCCACAGGCGGCAGCCTCCATCGGTGCAGGGCCACCTGCTCCACCGTGGTCTCCTCCACGGGCTGCAGCGTGGAACCCTGCTCCACCGTGGTACTCCATGGGCTGCAGGGGGACATCCTGCTTCACCATGGTCCTCACCACAGGCTGCAGGGGACTTCTGCTCCGGCGCCTGGAGCACCTCTCCCCCTCCTTCTACACTGACCTTGGCGCAAGGCTGTTCCTCGCTCCTCTCACTCTCCCGGCTGCTGTGTGGCGCAGCGTTTTTTCCCTGTCTTAAATATGCTCTCACAGAGGCGCAAAACAACATCGCTTATTGGCTCGGATCTGGAAAACAATGGGGCCCTTCCCAAACATGGGGCAGCTTCTAGATCTTTCTCACAGAAACCACCCCTATGGCTCCCTGCTACCAAAACCTTGCCACGTAAACCCACTACAAACCCAAACCATAACCCTTACCTTAACCGAACCCTAATCCTGACCCTAACCTAAACCTAGCCCTAACCCTAACCATAACCCTAACACTAACCGTAAGGGTAACACTAACCCAAACCCTAACCCTTACCCTAATCCTAACCCTAAACTTAACACTAACAGAACCCTAATCCTAAACCTAACCATAACGCTAATCCTAATCCTAACCCTAACACTAACCGTAAAACCTAACCCTAACCCTAATACGAACCCTAAACCTAAGCCTAACCCTAACCCTAACCCTAACCCTAAACCTAACCCTAAACCTAAATATAACTCTGATACTAACGCTAAACCTAACCATAAACCCTAACCCTAACCCTGAACATAACGCAACCCTAAACCTAACCGTAACCCTAAACCTAACCCTAAACGTAACCCTTACCCTAACCCTAACCCTAACCCTAACCCTAACCCTAACCCTAACCCTTACTGTAACCCTATACCTAACCCTAACCCTAACCCTAACCCTAAACCTAACCCTAACCGTAACCCTAACCCTAACCCTCACCCTAACCCTAACCCTAACCCTAACCCTAACCTATAACTACCCTAACAGTAACGCTTACTTTTACCCTAACCCTAACCCTAACCCTAAACCTAAACCTAACCCTAAACTTAAACCTAACCCTAAACCCTAACCCTTACCCTAATCCTGAACATAACCCAAACCTAAACCTAACCCAAACCCTAACCCTAACCATAACGCTAACCCTAATACTAACCCTAACACTAACCGTAAACCCGAACCCTAAACCTAACCCTAACCCTAACCCTAAATATAACTCTGATTCTAACGCTAACCCTAACCCTAAACCCTAACTCTAACTCTAATCCGGAACATAACCCAACCCTAAACCTAACCGTAACCGTAACCGTAACTGTAACCGTAACCCTAACCCTAACCCTAATCTATCCCTAACCATAACCCTAACCCTAACAGTAACACTAACCCTAACATTAACAATAACTGTAAACCTAACCCTAATCCTAACCCTAAAACTAACCCTAACATAAACCTAACCCTAAACCTAACACTAACCCCAACCTTAACCCTTATCCTAACCCTAAACCTAACGCTACCCCTAACCCTACCCCTAACACTAACCGTAAACCTATACCTACCCCTACCCCTAACCCTAACCCGAACTCTAACCCTAACCCTAACCCTAACCCTAACCCTAACCCTAACCCTAACCCTAACCCTAACCCTAAATATAACTCTGATTCTAACGCTAACCCTAACCCTACCCTAACCCTAACACTAACCGTAAACCTAACCCTAACCCTAACAGAACCCTAACCCTAACCTAAACCGAAACCTAACCCTAACCCTTACCCTAACCGTAACCCTAACCCTAACAGTAACACTAACCCTAACACTAACAATAACCCTAACCCTAACCCTAATCCTAACCCTAAACCTAACCCTAACATAAACCTAGCCCTATCCCTAACACTAACCCCAAACTTAACCCTAATCCTAACCCTAAACCTAACGCTACCCCTAACCCTACCCCTAACACTAACCGTAACCCCATACCTAACCCTAACCCTAACCCTAACTCTAACCCTAACCATAACCCTAACCCTAACCCTAACAGTAATCCTAAACCTAACCCTAATACAAATCCTAACCCTAACCATAATCCTAACCCTAACCCTAACCCTAAACATCACGCTAAACGTAATACTAACCCTAACCGTAACCGTAAACATAAGCCAAAGCCTAACCATAACCCTAACCCTAACACTAAACATAACCCAAACCATAACCCTTACCTTAACCGAACCCTAATCCTGACCCTAACCTAAACCTAGCCCTAAGCCTAACCATAACCCTAACACTAACCGTAAGGGTAACACTAACCCAAACCCTAAGCTTTACCCTAATCCTAACCCTAAACTTAACACTAACAGAACCCTAATCCTAAACCTAACCATAACGCTAATCCTAATCCTAACCCTAACACTAACCGTAAAACCTAACCCTAACCCTAATACGAACCCTAAACCTAAGACTAACCCTAACCCTAACCCTAACCCTAAACCTAACCCTAAACCTAAATATAACTCTGATGCTAACGCTAACCCTAACCATAAACCCTAACCCTAACCCTGAACATAACGCAACCCTAAACCTAACTGTAACCCTAAACCTAACCCTAAACGTAACCCTTACCCTAACCCTAACCCTAACCCTAACCCTAACCCTAACCCTAACCCTAACACTAACCCTTACTGTAACCCTATACCTAACCCTAACCCTAACCCTAACCCTAACCGTAACCCTAACCCTAACCCTCACCCTAACCCTAACCCTAACCCTAACCCTAACCTATAACTACCCTAACAGTAACGCTTACTTTTACCCTAACCCTAACCCTAACCCTAAACCTAAACCTAACCCTAAACTTAAACCTAACCCTAAACCCTAACCCTTACCCTAATCCTGAACATAACCCAAACCTAAACCTAACCCAAACCCTAACCCTAACCATAACGCTAATCCTAATACTAACCCTAACACTAACCGTAAACCCGAACCCTAAACCTAACCCTAACCCTAACCCTAAACCTAACAATAACCCTAACCCTAATTATAACTCTGATTCTAACGCTAACCCTAACCCTAAACCCGAACTCTAACTCTAATCCGGAACATAACCCAACCCTAAACCTAACCGTAACCGTAACCGTAACCATAACCGTAACCCTAACCCTAACCCTAATCCAAACCCTAACCCTAACCGTAACCCTAAACCTAACCAAATCCTAACCCTAACCCTAACCCTAACCCTAACCCTAACCCTAACCCTAACGCTAACACTAACCCTAACCCTAACCCTAACACTAACCCTAAACCTAACAACAACCCTAACAGAACCCTAACCCTAACCCTAACACTAACCATAACAGAACCCTAACCCTAACCCTAACCCAAACCTAAACCAAAACCTAACCCTAACCCTTACCCTAACCCTAACCCTAACCCTAACCCTAACCCTAACCCTAACCCTAACCCTAACCCTAACCCTAACCCTAACCCTAATCTATCCCTAACCATAACCCTAACCCTAACAGTAACACTAACCCTAACATTAACAATAACTGTAAACCTAACCCTAATCCTAACCCTAAAACTAACCCTAACATAAACCTAACCCTAAACCTAACACTAACCCCAACCTTAACCCTTATCCTAACCCTAAACCTAACGCTACCCCTAACCCTACCCCTAACACTAACCGTAAACCTATACCTAACCCTAACCCTAACCCTAACCCGAACTCTAACCCTAACCCTAACCCTAAACCTAACCCTAACCCTAACCCTAAATATAACTCTGATTCTAACGCTAACCCTAACCCTAAACCCTAACTCTAACTCTAATCTGGAACATAACCCAACCCTAAACCTAACCGTAACCGTAACCGTAACCGTAACCCTAACCCTAACCCTAATCCTAACCCTAACCCTAACCCTAAACCTAACCCAAACCCTAACCATAACCCTAACGCTAACCCTAACCCTAACCCTAACACTAAACGTAAACCTAACCCTAACCCTAACAGAACCCTAACCCTAACCTAAACCGAAACCTAACCCTAACCCTTACCCTAACCGTAACCCTAACCCTAACCCTAACCCAAACCTAAACCTAACCATAACCCTAACCCTAACAGTAACACTAACCCTAACACTAACAATAACCCTAACCCTACCCCTAATCCTAACCCTAAACCTAACCCTAACATAAACCTAACCCTAACCCTAACACTAACCCCAAACTTAACCCTAATCCTAACCCTAAACCTAACGCTACCCCTAACCCTACCCCTAACACTAACCGTAACCCCATACCTAACCCTAACCCTAACCCTAACTCTAACCCTAACCGTAACCCTAACCCTAACCCTAACAGTAATCCTAAACCTAACCCTAATCCAAATCCTAACCCTAACCATAATTCTAACCCTAACCCTAACCCTAACCATCACGCTAAACGTAATACTAACCCTAACCGTAACCGTAAACATAAGCCAAAGCCTAACCATA
This sequence comes from Netta rufina, assembly GCF_964035555.1. Lineage (NCBI taxonomy): Eukaryota > Metazoa > Chordata > Aves > Anseriformes > Anatidae > Netta > Netta rufina. Next base: position 6,790,380 of record NC_140150.1, on the reverse strand, counting down.
ACCCTAACCCTAACACTAAACATAACCCAAACCATAACCCTTACCTTAACCGAACCCTAATCCTGACCCTAACCTAAACCTAGCCCTAACCCTAACCATAACCCTAACACTAACCGTAAGGGTAACACTAACCCAAACCCTAACCCTTACCCTAATCCTAACCCTAAACTTAACACTAACAGAACCCTAATCCTAAACCTAACCATAACGCTAAACCTAACCCTAACCCTAACACTAACCGTAAAACCTAACCCTAACCCTAATACGAACCCTAAACCTAAGACTAACCCTAAGCCTAACCCTAACCCTAAACCTAACCCTAAACCTAAATATAACTCTGATGCTAACGCTAACCCTAACCATAAACCCTAACCCTAACCCTGAACATAACGCAACCCTAAACCTAACTGTAACCCTAAACCTAACCCTAAACGTAACCCTTACCCTAACCCTAACCCTAACCCTAACCCTAACCCTAACCCTAACCCTAAACCTAACCCTATACCTAACCCTAACCCTAACCCTAACCCTAACCCTAACCGTAACCCTAACCCTAACCCTAACCCTTACCCTAACCCTAACCCTAACCCTAACCTATAACTACCCTAACAGTAACGCTTACTTTTACCCTAACCCTAACCCTAACCCTAACCCTAAACCTAAACCTAACCCTAAACTTAAACCTAACCCTAAACCCTAACCCTTACCCTAATGCTTAACATAACCCAAACCTAAACCTAACCCAAACCCTAACCCTAACCATAACGCTAACCCTAATACTAACCCTAACACTAACCGTAAACCCGAACCCTAAACCTAACCCTAACCCTAACCCTAACCCTAACCCTAAATATAACTCTGATTCTAACGCTAACCCTAACCCTAAACCCTAACTCTAACTCTAATCCGGAACATAACCCAACCCTAAACCTAACCGTAACCGTAACCGTAACCATAACCGTAACCCTAACCCTAACCCTAATCCGAACCCTAACCCTAACCGTAACCCTAAACGTAACCAAACCCTAACCCTAACCCTAACCCTAACCCTAACCCTAACCCTAACCCTAACCCTAACCCTAACCCTAACCCTAATGCTAACCCTAAAACTAAACCTAACCCTAAACCTAACCCTAACCCTAACCCTAACTCTAACCCTAACCCTAACCCTAAATATAACTCTGATTCTAGCACTAACCTTAACCCTAAACCCTAACTCTAACTCTAACCCGGAACATAAACAAACCCTAAACCTAAACGTAACCGTAACCGTTATCCTAACCCTAACCCTAACCCTAACCCTAACGCTAACACTAACCCTAACCCTAACCCTAACACTAACCCTAAACCTAACAACAACCCTAACAGAACCCTAACCCTAACACTAACCGTAACAGAACCCTAACCCTAACCCTAACCCAAACCTAAACCAAAACCTAACCCTAACCCTTACCCTAACCGTAACCCTAACCCTAACCCTAACCCTAACCCTAACCCTAACCCTAACCCTAACCCTAATCTATCCCTAACCATAACCCTAACCCTAACAGTAACACTAACCCTAACATTAACAATAACTGTAAACCTAACCCTAATCCTAACCCTAAAACTAACCCTAACATAAACCTAACCCTAAACCTAACACTAACCCCAACCTTAACCCTTATCCTAACCCTAAACCTAACGCTACCCCTAACCCTACCCCTAACACTAACCGTAAACCTATACCTAACCCTAACCCTAACCCTAACCCGAACTCTAACCCTAACCCTAACCCTAACCCTAACCCTAACCCTAACCCTAAATATAACTCTGATTCTAACGCTAACCCTAACCCTAAACCTAAACCCTAACTCTAACTCTAATCCGGAACATAACCCAACCCTAAACCTAACCGTAACCGTAACCGTAACCGTAACCGTAACCCTAACCCTAACCCTAATCCTAACCCTAACCCTAACCCTAAACCTAACCCAAACCCTAACCATAACCCTAACGCTAACCCTAACCCTAAACCTAACCCTAACACTAACCGTAAACCTAACCCTAACCCTAACAGAACCCTAACCCTAACCTAAACCGAAACCTAACCCTAACCCTTACCCTAACCGTAACCCTAACCCTAACCCTAACCCAAACCTAAACCTAACCATAACCCTAACCCTAACAGTAACACTAACCCTAACACTAACAATAACCCTAACCCTAACCCTAATCCTAACCCTAAACCTAACCCTAACATAAACCTAACCCTAACCCTAACACTAACCAAAAATTAACCCTAATCCTAACTCTAAACCTAACCCTAAACGTAACCCTTACCCTAACCCTAACCCTAACCCTAACCCTAACCCTAACCCTAACCCTAACCCTTACTGTAACCCTATACCTAACCCTAACACTAACCCTAAACCTAACCCTAACCGTAACCCTAACCCTAACCCTAACCCTAACCCTAACCCTAACCCTAACCCTAACCCTAACCCTAACCCTAACCCTAACCTATAACTACCCTAACAGTAACGCTTACTTTTACCCTAACCCTAACCCTAACCCTAAACCTAAACCTAACCCTAAACTTAAACCTAACCCTAAACCCTAACCCTTACCCTAATCCTGAACATAACCCAAACCTAAACCTAACCCAAACCCTAACCCTAACCATAACGCTAACCCTAATACTAACCCTAACACTAACCGTAAACCCGAACCCTAAACCTAACCCTAACCCTAACCCTAACCCTAACCCTAACCCTAAATATAACTCTGATTCTAACGCTAACCCTAACCCTAAACCCTAACTCTAACTCTAATCCGGAACATAACCCATCCCTAAACCTAACCGTAACCGTAACCGTAACCGTAACCGTAACCGTAACCGTAACCCTAACCCTAACCCTAATCCTAACCCTAACCCTAACCGTAACCCTAAACCTAACCAAACCCTAACCCTAACCCTAACCCTAACCCTAACCCTAACCCTAACCCTAACCCTAACCCTAACCCTAACCCTAATGCTAACCCTAAAACTAAACCTAACCATAAACCTAACCCTAACCCTAACCCTAACCCTAAACCCTAACTCTAACTCTAACCCGGAACATAACCCAACCCTAAACCTAAACGTAACCGTAACCGTTATCCTAACCCTAACCCTAACCCTAACCCTAACGCTAACACTAACCCTAACCCTAACCCTAACACTAACCCTAAACCTAACAACAACCCTAACAGAACCCTAACCCTAACCCTGACACTAACCGTAACAGAACCCTAACCCTAACCCTAACCCAAACCTAAACCAAAACCTAACCCTAACCCTTACCCTAACCGTAACCCTAACCCTAACCCTAACCCTAATCCTAACCCTAACCCTAACCCTAACCCTAACCCTAATCTATCCCTAACCATAACCCTAACCCTAACAGTAACACTAACCCTAACATTAACAATAACTGTAAACCTAACCCTAATCCTAACCCTAAAACTAACCCTAACATAAACCTAACCCTAAACCTAACACTAACCCCAACCTTAACCCTTATCCTAACCCTAAACCTAACGCTACCCCTAACCCTACCCCTAACACTAACCGTAAACCTATACCTAAACCTAACCCTAACCCTAACCCGAACTCTAACCCTAACCCTAACCCTAACCTAAACCGAAACATAACCCTAACCCTTACCCTAACCGTAACCCTAACCCTAACCCTAACCCAAACCTAAACCTAACCATAACCCTAACCCTAACAGTAACACTAACCCTAACACTAACAATAACCCTAACCCTAACCCTAATCCTAACCCTAAACCTAACCCTAACATAAACCTAACCCTAAACCTAACACTAAACCCAAACTTAACCCTAATCCTAACCCTAAACCTAACGCTACCCCTAACCCTACCCCTAACACTAACCGTAACCCCATACCTAACCCTAACCCTAACCCTAACTCTAACCCTAACCGTAACCCTAACCCTAACCCTAACAGTAATCCTAAACCTAACCCTAATCCAAATCCTAACCCTAACCATAATTCTAACCCTAACCCTAACCCTAACCATCACGCTAAACGTAATACTAACCCTAACCGTAACCGTAAACATAAGCCAAAGCCTAACCATAACCCTAACCCTAACACTAAACATAACCCAAACCATAACCCTTACCTTAACCGAACCCTAATCCTGACCCTAACCTAAACCTAGCCCTAACCCTAACCATAACCCTAACACTAACCGTAAGGGTAACACTAACCCAAACCCTAACCCTTACCCTAATCCTAACCCTAAACTTAACACTAACAGAACCCTAATCCTAAACCTAACCATAAAACTAATCCTAATCCTAACCCTAACACTAACCGTAAAACCTAACACTAACCCTAATACGAACCCTAAACCTAACCCTAACCCTAACCCTCACCCTAACCCTAACCCTAACCCTAACCCTTACTGTAACCCTATACCTAACCCTAACCCTAACCCTAACCCTAAACCTAACCCTAACCGTAACCCTAACCCTAATCCTCACCCTAACCCTAACCCTAACCCTAACCTATAACTACCCTAACAGTAACGCTTACTATTACCCTAACCCTAACCCTAACCCTAAACCTAAACCTAACCCTAAACTTAAACCTAACCCTAAACCCTAACCCTTACCCTAATCCTGAACATAACCCAAACCTAAACCTAACCCAAACCCTAACCCTAACCATAACGCTAACCCTAATACTAACCCTAACACTAACCGTAAACCCGAACCCTAAACCTAACCCTAACCCTAACCCTAACCCTAACCCTAAATATAACTCTGATTCTAACGCTAACCCTAACCCTAAACCCTAACTCTAACTCTAATCCGGAACATAACCCAACCCTAAACCTAACCGTAACCGTAACCGTAACCGTAACCCTAACCCTAACCCTAATCCTAACCCGAACCCTAACCGTAACCCTAAACCTAACCAAACCCTAACCCTAACCCTAACCCTAACCCTAACCCTAACCCTAACCCTAAACCTAAACCTAACCCTAATGCTAACCCTAAAACTAAACCTAACCCTAAACCTAACCCTAACCCTAAATATAACTCTGATTCTAGCACTAACCCTAACCCTAAAGCCTAACTCTAACTCTAACCCGGAACATAACCCAACCCTAAACCTAAACGTAACCGTAACAGTTATCCTAACCCTAACCCTAACCCTAACCCTAACGCTAACACTAACCCTAACCCTAACCCTAACCCTAACGCTAACACTAACCCTAACCCTAACCCTAACACTAACCCTAAACCTAACAACAACCCTAACAGAACCCTAACCCTAACCCTAACACTAACCGTAACAGAACCCTAACCCTAACCCTAACCCAAACCTAAACCAAAACCTAACCCTAACCCTTACCCTAACCGTAACCCTAACCCTAACCCTAACCCTAACCCTAACCCTAACCCTAACCCTAACCCTAACCCTAATCTATCCCTAACCATAACCCTAACCCTAACAGTAACACTAACCCTAACATTAACAATAACTGTAAACCTAACCCTAATCCTAACCCTAAAACTAACCCTAACATAAAACGAACCCTAAACCTAACACTAACCCCAACCTTAACCCTTATCCTAACCCTAAACCTAACGCTACCCCTAACCCTACCCCTAACACTAACCGTAAACCTATACCTAACCCTAACCCTAACCCTAACCCGAACTCTAACCCTAACCCTAACCCTAACCTAAACCGAAACCTAACCCTAACCCTTACCCTAACCGTAACCCTAACCCTAACCCTAACCCAAACCTAAACCTAACCATAACCCTAACCCTAACAGTAACACTAACCCTAACACTAACAATAACCCTAACCCTAACCCTAATCCTAACCCTAAACCTAACCCTAACATAAACCTAACCCTAACCCTAACACTAACCCCAAACTTAACCCTAATCCTAACCCTAAACCTAACGCTACCCCTAACCCTACCCCTAACACTAACCGTAACCCCATACCTAACCCTAACCCTAACCCTAACTCTAACCCTAACCGTAACCCTAACCCTAACCCTAACAGTAATCCTAAACCTAACCCTAATCCAAATCCTAACCCTAACCATAATCCTAACCCTAACCCTAACCCTAACCATCACGCTAAACGTAATACTAACCCTAACCGTAACTGTAAACATAAGCCAAAGCCTAACCATAACCCTAACCCTAACACTAAACATAACCCAAACCATAACCCTTACCTTAACCGAACCCTAATCCTGACCCTAACCTAAACCTAGCCCTAACCCTAACCATAACCCTAACACTAACCGTAAGGATAACACTAACCCAAACCCTAACCCTTACCCTAATCCTAACCCTAAACTTAACACTAACAGAACCCTAATCCTAAACCTAACCATAACGCTAATCCTAATCCTAACCCTAACACTAACCGTAAAACCTAACCCTAACCCTAATACGAACCCTAAACCTAAGCCTAACCCTAACCCTAACCCTAACCCTAAACCTAACCCTAAACCTAAATATAACTCTGATGCTAACGCTAACCCTAACCATAAACCCTAACCCTAACCCTGAACATAACGCAACCCTAAACCTAACCGTAACACTAAACCTAACCCTAAACGTAACCCTTACCCTAACCCTAACCCTAACCCTAACCCTAACCCTAACCCTAACCCTAAATATAACTCTGATTCTAACGCTAACCCTAACCCTAAACCCTAACTCTAACTCTAACCCGGAACATAACCCAACCCTAAACCTAACCGTAACCGTAACCGTAACCGTAACCCTAACCCTAACCCTAATCCTAACCCTAACCCTAACCGTAACCCTAAACCTAACCAAACCCTAACCCTAACCCTAACCCTAACCCTAACCCTAACCCTAACCCTAACCCTAACCCTAATGCTAACCCTAAAACTAAACCTAACCCTAAACCTAACCCTAACCCTAACCCTAACCCTAAATATAACTCTGATTCTAGCACTAACCCTAACCCTAAACCCTAACTCTAACACTAACCCGGAACATAACCCAACCCTAAACCTAAACGTAACCGTAACCGTTATCCTAACCCTAACCCTAACCCTAACCCTAACGCTAACACTAACCCTAACCCTAACCCTAACACTAACCCTAAACCTAACAACAACCCTAACAGAACCCTAACCCTAACCCTAACACTAACCGTAACAGAACCCTAACCCTAACCCTAACCCAAACCTAAACCAAAACCTAACCCTAACCCTTACCCTAACCGTAACCCTAACCCTAACCCTAACCCTAACCCTAACCCTAACCCTAACCCTAACCCTAACCCTAACCCTAATCTATCCCTAACCATAACCCTAACCCTAACAGTAACACTAACCCTAACATTAACAATAACTGTAAACCTAACCCTAATCCTAACCCTAAAACTAACCCTAACATAAACCTAACCCTAAACCTAACAATAACCCCAACCTTAACCCTTATCCTAACCCTAAACCTAACGCTACCCCTAACCCTACCCCTAACACTAACCGTAAACCTATACCTAACCCTAACCCTAACCATAACCCGAACTCTAACCCTAACCCTAACCCTAACCCTAACCCTAACCCTAACCCTAACCCTAACCCTAACCCTAACCCTAAATATAACTCTGATTCTAACGCTAACCCTAACCCTAAACCCTAACCCTAACTCTAATCCGGAACATAACCCAACACTAAACCTAACCGTAACCGTAACCGTAACCGTAACCGTAACCCTAACCCTAACCCTAATCCTAACCGTAACCCTAACCCTAAACCTAACCCAAACCCTAACCATAACCCTAACGCTAACCCTAACCCTAACCCTAACCCTAACACTAACCGTAAACCTAACCCTAACCCTAACAGAACCCTAACCCTAACCTAAACCGAAACCTAACCCTAACCCTTACCCTAACCGTAACCCTAACCCTAACCCTAACCCAAACCTAAACCTAACCGTAACCCTAACCCTAACAGTAACACTAACCCTAACACTAACAATAACCCTAACCCTAACCCTAACCCTAATCCTAACCCTAAACCTAACCCTAACATAAACCTAACCCTAACACTAACCCCAAACTTAACCCTAATCCTAACCCTAAACCTAACGCTACCCCTAACCCTACCCCTAACACTAACCGTAACCCCATACCTAACCCTAACCCTAACCCTAACTCTAACCCTAACCGTAACCCTAACCCTAACCCTAACAGTAATCCTAAACCTAACCCTAATCCAAATCCTAACCCTAACCATAATCCTAACCCTAACCCTAACCCTAACCATCACGCTAAACGTAATACTAACCCTAACCGTAACTGTAAACATAAGCCAAAGCCTAACCATAACCCTAACCCTAACACTAAACATAACCCAAACCATAACCCTTACCTTAACCGAACCCTAATCCTGACCCTAACCTAAACCTAGCCCTAACCCTAACCATAACCCTAACACTAACCGTAAGGGTAACACTAACCCAAACCCTAACCCTTACCCTAATCCTAACCCTAAACTTAACACTAAGAGAACCCTAATCCTAAACCTAACCATAACGCTAATCCTAATCCTAACCCTAACACTAACCGTAAAACCTAACCCTAACCCTAATACGAACCCTAAACCTAAGCCTAACCCTAACCCTAACCCTAACCCTAAACCTAACCCTA
>NC_140150.1:6741658-6774158 GCF_964035555.1 Netta rufina | reverse complement strand
CTAATCCGGAACATAACCCAACCCTAAACCTAACCGTAACCGTAACCGTAACCGTAACCGTAACCCTAACCCTAACCCTAATCCTAACCCTAACCCTAACCCTAAACCTAACCCAAACCCTAACCATAACCCTAACGCTAACCCTAACCCTAACCCTAACCCTAACACTAACCGTAAACCTAACCCTAACCCTAACAGAACCCTATCCCTAACCTAAACCGAAACCTAACCCTAACCCTTACCCTAACCGTAACCCTAACCCTAACCCTAACCCAAACCTAAACCTAACCATAACCCTAACCCTAACAGTAACACTAACCCTAACACTAACAATAACCCTAACCCTAACCCTAATCCTAACCCTAAACCTAACCCTAACATAAACCTAACCCTAACCCTAACACTAACCCCAAACTTAACCCTAATCCTAACCCTAAACCTAACGCTACCCCTAACCCTACCCCTAACACTAACCGTAACCCCATACCTAACCCTAACCCTAACCCTAACTCTAACCCTAACCGTAACCCTAACCCTAACCCTAACAGTAATCCTAAACCTAACCCTAATCCAAATCCTAACCCTAACCATAATTCTAACCCTAACCCTAACCCTAACCATCACGCTAAACGTAATACTAACCCTAACCGTAACTGTAAACATAAGCCAAAGCCTAACCATAACCCTAACCCTAACACTAAACATAACCCAAACCATAACCCTTACCTTAACCGAACCCTAATCCTGACCCTAACCTAAACCTAGCCCTAACCCTAACCATAACCCTAACACTAACCGTAAGGGTAACACTAACCCAAACCCTAACCCTTACCCTAATCCTAACCCTAACCGTAACCCTAACCCTAACCCTAACCCTAACCCTAACCCTAATCTTAACCCTAAACCTAACCCTAACAATAACCGTAACTTTAACAGTAACACTAACACTAACCCTTACCCCAACCCAAACCCTAATCCTAACCCAAACCTAACCCTAACATAACCCTTACCCTAAACCTAACCCTAACACTAAACCTAACCCTAACTTTAAACCTAACCCTAAACCCTAACCCTAACCATAACCCTGAACATAACCCAAACCTACACCTAACAATAACCCTAACCCTAACGATAACGCTAACCCTAATACTAAAACTAAAACTAAACGTAAAACCTAACCCTAACCCTAACCCTAACCCTGACCCTAACACTAACTGTAATGCTAACCCTAACCCTAACCCTAACCCTAAACCTAACCCTAACCCTAACCCTAACCGTAACCCTAAATATAACTCTGATTCTAACGCTAACCCTAACCCTAAACCCTAACTCTAACTCTAATCCGGAACATAACCCAACCCTAAACCTAACCGTAACCGTAACTGTAACCGTAACCGTAACCCTAACCCTAACCCTAATCCTAACCCTAACCCTAACCCTAAACCTAACCCAAACCCTAACCATAACCCTAACGCTAACCCTAACCCTAACCCTAACCCTAACACTAACCCTAAACCTAACCCTAACCCTAACAGAACCCTAACCCTAACCTAAACCGAAACCTAACCCTAACCCTTACCCTAACCGTAACCCTAACCCTAACCCTAACCCAAACCTAAACCTAACCATAACCCTAACCCTAACAGTAACACTAACCCTAACACTAACAATAACCCTAACCCTAACCCTAATCCTAACCCTAAACCTAACCCTAACATAAACCTAACCCTAACCCTAACACTAACCCCAAACTTAACCCTAATCCTAACCCTAAACCTAACGCTACCCCTAACCCTACCCCTAACACTAACCGTAACCCCATACCTAACCCTAACCCTAACCCTAACTCTAACCCTAACCGTAACCCTAACCCTAACCCTAACAGTAATCCTAAACCTAACCCTAATCCAAATCCTAACCCTAACCATAATCCTAACCCTAACACTAAACATAACCCAAACCATAACCCTTACCTTAACCGAACCCTAATCCTGACCCTAACCTAAACCTAGCCCTAACCCTAACCATAACCCTAACACGAACCGTAAGGGTAACACTAACCCAAACCCTAACCCTTACCCTAATCCTAACCCTAAACTTAACACTAACAGAACCCTAATCCTAAACCTAACCATAACGCTAATCCTAATGCTAACCCTAACACTAACCGTAAAACCTAACCCTAACCCTAATACGAACCCTAAACCTAAGCCTAACCCTAACCCTAACCCTAAACCTAACCCTAAACCTAAATATAACTCTGATGCTAACGCTAACCCTAACCATAAACCCTAACCCTAACCCTGAACATAACGCAACCCTAAACCTAACCGTAACCCTAAACCTAACCCTAAACGTAACCCTTACCCTAACCCTAACCCTAACCCTAACCCTAACCCTAACCCTAACCCTAACCCTAACCCTAACCCTAACCCTAACCCTTACTGTAACCCTATACCTAACCCTAACCCTAACCCTAACCCTAAACCTAACCCTAACCGTAACCCTAACCCTAACCCTCACCCTAACCCTAACCCTAACCCTAACCTATAACTACCCTAACAGCAACGCTTACTTTTACCCTAACCCTAACCCTAACCCTAACCCTAAACCTAACCCTAAACTTAAACCTAACCCTAAACACTAACCCTTACCCTAATCCTGAACATAACCCAAACCTAAACCTAACACAAACCCTAACCCTAACCATAACGCTAAACCTAATATTAACCCTAACACTAACCGTAAACCCGAACCCTAAACCTAACCCTAACCCTAACCCTAACCCTAACCCTAACCCTAACCCTAACCCTAAATATAACTCTGATTCTAACGCTAACCCTAACCCTAAACCCTAACTCTAACTCTAATCCGGAACATAACCCAACCCTAAACCTAACCGTAACCATAACCGTAACCGTAACCCTAACCCTAACCCTAATCCTAACCCTAACCCTAACCGTAACCCTAAACCTAACCAAACCCTAACCCTAACCCTAACCCTAAACCTAACCCTAACCCTAACCCTAACCCTAACCCTAACCCTAACCCTAACCCTAACCCTAACCCTAACCCTAACCCTAATGCTAACCCTAAAACTAAACCTAACCCTAAACCTAACCCTAACCCTAACCCTAACCCTAAATATAACTCTGATTCTAGCACTAACCCTAACCCTAAACCCTAACTCTAACTCTAACCCGGAACATAACCCAACCCTAACCCTAACGCTAACACTAACCCTAACCCTAACCCTAACACTAACCCTAACCCTAACGCTAACACTAACCCTAACCCTAACCCTAACACTAACCCTAAACCTAACAACAACCCTAACAGAACCCTAACACTAACACTAACCGTAACAGAACCCTAACCCTAACCCTAACCCAAACCTAAACCAAAACCTAAACCTAACCCTTACCCTAACCGTAACCCTAACCCTAACCCTAACCCTAACCCTAACCCTAACCCTAACCCTAATCTATCCCTAACCATAACCCTAACCCTAACAGTAACCCTAACCCTAACAGTAACACTAACCCTAACATTAACAATAACTGTAAACCTAACCCTAATCCTAACCCTAAAACTAACCCTAACATAAACCTAACCCTAAACCTAACACTAACCCCAACCTTAACCCTTATCCTAACCCTAAACCTAACGCTACCCCTAACCCTACCCCTAACACTAACCGTAAACCTATACCTAACCCTAACCCTAACCCTAACCCGAACTCTAACCCTAACCCTAACCCTAAACCTAACCCTAACCCTAACCCTAACCCTAACCCTAACCCTAAACCTAACCCTAACCCTAACCCTAACCCTAACCCTAACCCTAACCCTAAATATAACTCTGATTCTAACGCTAACCCTAACCCTAAACCCTAACCCTAACTCTAATCCGGAACATAACCCAACCCTAAACCTAACCGTAACCGTAACCGTAACCGTAACCGTAACCCTAACCCTAACCCTAATCCTAACCCTAACCCTAACCCTAAACCTAACCCAAACCCTAACCATAACCCTAACGCTAACCCTAACCCTAACCCTAACCCTAACACTAACCGTAAACCTAACCCTAACCCTAACAGAACCCTATCCCTAACCTAAACCGAAACCTAACCCTAACCCTTACCCTAACCGTAACCCTAACCCTAACCCTAACCCAAACCTAAACCTAACCATAACCCTAACCCTAACAGTAACACTAACCCTAACACTAACAATAACCCTAACCCTAACCCTAATCCTAACCCTAAACCTAACCCTAACATAAACCTAACCCTAACCCTAACACTAACCCCAAACTTAACCCTAATCCTAACCCTAAACCTAACGCTACCCCTAACCCTACCCCTAACACTAACCGTAACCCCATACCTAACCCTAACCCTAACCCTAACTCTAACCCTAACCGTAACCCTAACCCTAACCCTAACAGTAATCCTAAACCTAACCCTAATCCAAATCCTAACCCTAACCATAATTCTAACCCTAACCCTAACCCTAACCATCACGCTAAACGTAATACTAACCCTAACCGTAACTGTAAACATAAGCCAAAGCCTAACCATAACCCTAACCCTAACACTAAACATAACCCAAACCATAACCCTTACCTTAACCGAACCCTAATCCTGACCCTAACCTAAACCTAGCCCTAACCCTAACCATAACCCTAACACTAACCGTAAGGGTAACACTAACCCAAACCCTAACCCTTACCCTAATCCTAACCCTAAACTTAACACTAACAGAACCCTAATCCTAAACCTAACCATAACGCTAATCCTAATGCTAACCCTAACACTAACCGTAAAACCTAACCCTAACCCTAATACGAACCCTAAACCTAAGCCTAACCCTAACCCTAACCCTAAACCTAACCCTAAACCTAAATATACCTCTGATGCTAACGCTAACCCTAACCATAAACCCTAACCCTAACCCTGAACATAACGCAACCCTAAACCTAACCGTAACCCTAAACCTAACCCTAAACGTAACCCTTACCCTAACCCTAACCCTAACCCTAACCCTAACCCTAACCCTAACCCTAACCCTAACCCTTACTGTAACCCTATACCTAACCCTAACCCTAACCCTAACCCTAAACCTAACCCTAACCGTAACCCTAACCCTAACCCTCACCCTAACCCTAACCCTAACCCTAACCTATAACTACCCTAACAGTAACGCTTACTTTTACCCTAACCCTAACCCTAACCCTAACCCTAAACCTAACCCTAAACTTAAACCTAACCCTAAACCCTAACCCTTACCCTAATCCTGAACATAACCCAAACCTAAACCTAACCCAAACCCTAACCCTAACCATAACGCTAAACCTAATGCTAACCCTAACACTAACCGTAAACCCGAACCCTAAACCTAACCCTAACCCTAACCCTAACCCTAACCCTAACCCTAAATATAACTCTGATTCTAACGCTAACCCTAACCCTAAACCCTAACTCTAACTCTAATCCGGAACATAACCCAACCCTAAACCTAACCGTAACCATAACCGTAACCGTAACCCTAACCCTAACCCTAAGACTAACCCTAACCCTAACCGTAACCCTAAACCTAACCAAACCCTAACCCTAACCCTAACCCTAACCCTAACCCTAACCCTAACCCTAACCCTAACCCTAACCCTAACCCTAACCCTAACCCTAACCCTAACCCTAACCCTAATGCTAACCCTAAAACTAAACCTAACCCTAAACCTAACCCTAACCCTAACCCTAACCCTAAATATAACTCTGATTCTAGCACTAACCCTAACCCTAAACCCTAACTCTAACTCTAACCCGGAACATAACCCAACCCTAACCCTAACGCTAACACTAACCCTAACCCTAACCCTAACACTAACCCTAAACCTAACGCTAACACTAACCCTAACCCTAACCCTAACACTGACCCTAAACCTAACAACAACCCTAACAGAACCCTAACACTAACACTAACCGTAACAGAACCCTAACCCTAACCCTAACCCAAACCTAAACCAAAACCTAAACCTAAACCTTACCCTAACCGTAACCCTAACCCTAACCCTAACCCTAACCCTAACCCTAACCCTAATCTATCCCTAACCATAACCCTAACCCTAACAGTAACCCTAACCCTAACAGTAACACTAACCCTAACATTAACAATAACTGTAAACCTAACCCTAATCCTAACCCTAAAACTAACCCTAACATAAACCTAACCCTAAACCTAACACTAACCCCAACCTTAACCCTTATCCTAACCCTAAACCTAACGCTACCCCTAACCCTACCCCTAACACTAACCGTAAACCTATACCTAACCCTAACCCTAACCCTAACCCGAACTCTAACCCTAACCCTAACCCTAAACATAACCCTAACCCTAACCCTAACCCTAACCCTAACCCTAACCCTAAATATAACTCTGATTCTAACGCTAACCCTAACCCTAAACCCTAACCCTAACTCTAATCCGGAACATAACCCAACCCTAAACCTAACCGTAACCGTAACCGTAACCGTAACCGTAACCCTAACCCTAACCCTAATCCTAACCCTAACCCTAACCCTAAACCTAACCCAAACCCTAACCATAACCCTAACGCTAACCCTAACCCTAACCCTAACCCTAACACTAACCGTAAACCTAACCCTAACCCTAACAGAACCCTATCCCTAACCTAAACCGAAACCTAACCCTAACCCTTACCCTAACCGTAACCCTAACCCTAACCCTAACCCAAACCTAAACCTAACCATAACCCTAACCCTAACAGTAACACTAACCCTAACACTAACAATAACCCTAACCCTAACCCTAATCCTAACCCTAAACCTAACCCTAACATAAACCTAACCCTAACCCTAACACTAACCCCAAACTTAACCCTAATCCTAACCCTAAACCTAACGCTACCCCTAACCCTACCCCTAACACTAACCGTAACCCCATACCTAACCCTAACCCTAACCCTAACTCTAACCCTAACCGTAACCCTAACCCTAACCCTAACAGTAATCCTAAACCTAACCCTAATCCAAATCCTAACCCTAACCATAATCCTAACCCTAACCCTAACCCTAACCATCACGCTAAACGTAATACTAACCCTAACCGTAACTGTAAACATAAGCCAAAGCCTAACCATAACCCTAACCCTAACACTAAACATAACCCAAACCATAACCCTTACCTTAACCGAACCCTAATCCTGACCCTAACCTAAACCTAGCCCTAACCCTAACCATAACCCTAACACTAACCGTAAGGGTAACACTAACCCAAACCCTAACCCTTACCCTAATCCTAACCCTAAACTTAACACTAACAGAACCCTAATCCTAAACCTAACCATAACGCTAATCCTAATCCTAACCCTAACACTAACCGTAAAACCTAACCCTAACCCTAATACGAACCCTAAACCTAAGCCTAACCCTAACCCTAACCCTAAACCTAACCCTAAACCTAAATATAGCTCTGATACTAACGCTAACCCTAACCATAAACCCTAACCCTAACCCTGAACATAACGCAACCCTAAACCTAACCGTAACCCTAAACCTAAACCTAAACGTAACCCTTACCTTAACCCTAACCCTAACCCTAACCCTAACCCTAACCCTAACCCTAACCCTAACCCTAACCCTAACCGTAACCCTAAATATAACTCTGATTCTAACGCTAACCCTAACCCTAAACCCTAACTCTAACTCTAATCCGGAACATAACCCAACCCTAAACCTAACCGTAACCATAACCGTAACCGTAACCCTAACCCTAACCCTAATCCTAACCCTAACCCTAACCGTAACCCTAAACCTAACCAAACCCTAACCCTAACCCTAACCCTAACCCTAACCCTAACCCTAACCCTAACCCTAACCCTAACCCTAACCCTAACCCTAACCCTAACCCTAACCCTAACCCTAACCCTAACCCTAACCCTAATGCTAACCCTAAAACTAAACCTAACCCTAAACCTAACCCTAACCCTAACCCTAACCCTAAATATAACTCTGATTCTAGCACTAACCCTAACCCTAAACCCTAACTCTAACTCTAACCCGGAACATAACCCAACCCTAACCCTAACGCTAACACTAACCCTAACCCTAACCCTAACACTAACCCTAACCCTAACGCTAACACTAACCCTAACCCTAACCCTAACACTAACCCTAAACCTAACAACAACCCTAACAGAACCCTAACACTAACACTAACCGTAACAGAACCCTAACCCTAACCCTAACCCAAACCTAAACCAAAACCTAAACCTAACCCTTACCCTAACCGTAACCCTAACCCTAACCCTAACCCTAACCCTAACCCTAACCCTAACCCTAACCCTAATCTATCCCTAACCATAACCCTAACCCTAACAGTAACCCTAACCCTAACAGTAACACTAACCCTAACATTAACAATAACTGTAAACCTAACCCTAATCCTAACCCTAAAACTAACCCTAACATAAACCTAACCCTAAACCTAACACTAACCCCAACCTTAACCCTTATCCTAACCCTAAACCTAACGCTACCCCTAACCCTACCCCTAACACTAACCGTAAACCTATACCTAACCCTAACCCTAACCCTAACCCGAACTCTAACCCTAACCCTAACCCTAAACCTAACCCTAACCCTAACCCTAACCCTAACCCTAACCCTAACCCTAACCCTAAATATAACTCTGATTCTAACGCTAACCCTAACCCTAAACCCTAACCCTAACTCTAATCCGGAACATAACCCAACCCTAAACCTAACCGTAACCGTAACCGTAACCGTAACCGTAACCCTAACCCTAACCCTAATCCTAACCCTAACCCAAACCCTAACCATAACCCTAACGCTAACCCTAACCCTAACCCTAACCCTAACACTAACCGTAAACCTAACTCTAACCCTAACAGAACCCTATCCCTAACCTAAACCGAAACCTAACCCTTACCCTAACCGTAACCCTAACCCTAACCCTAACCCAAACCTAAACCTAACCATAACCCTAACCCTAACAGTAACACTAACCCTAACACTAACAATAACCCTAACCCTAACCCTAATCCTAACCCTAAACCTAACCCTAACATAAACCTAACCCTAACCCTAACACTAACCCCAAACTTAACCCTAATCCTAACCCTAAACCTAACGCTACCCCTAACCCTACCCCTAACACTAACCGTAACCCCATACCTAACCCTAACCCTAACCCTAACTCTAACCCTAACCGTAACCCTAACCCTAACCCTAACAGTAATCCTAAACCTAACCCTAATCCAAATCCTAACCCTAACCATAATCCTAACCCTAACCCTAACCCTAACCATCACGCTAAACGTAATACTAACCCTAACCGTAACTGTAAACATAAGCCAAAGCCTAACCATAACCCTAACCCTAACACTAAACATAACCCAAACCATAACCCTTACCTTAACCGAACCCTAATCCTGACCCTAACCTAAACCTAGCCCTAACCCTAACCATAACCCTAACACTAACCGTAAGGGTAACACTAACCCAAACCCTAACCCTTACCCTAATCCTAACCCTAAACTTAACACTAACAGAACCCTAATCCTAAACCTAACCATAACGCTAATCCTAATCCTAACCCTAACACTAACCGTAAAACCTAACCCTAACCCTAATACGAACCCTAAACCTAAGCCTAACCCTAACCCTAACCCTAACCCTAAACCTAACCCTAAACCTAAATATAACTCTGATACTAACGCTAACCCTAACCATAAACCCTAACCCTAACCCTGAACATAACGCAACCCTAAACCTAACCGTAACCCTAAACCTAACCCTAAACGTAACCCTTACCTTAACCCTAACCCTAACCCTAACCCTAACCCTAACCCTAACCGTAACCCTAAATATAACTCTGATTCTAACGCTAACCCTAACCCAAAACCCTAACTCTAACTCTAATCCGGAACATAACCCAACCCTAACCCTAACCGTAACCGTAACCGTAACCGTAACCGTAACCCTAACCCTAACCCTAATCCTAACCCTAACCCTAACCCTAAACCTAACCCAAACCCTAACCATAACCCTAACGCTAACCCTAACCCTAACCCTAACCCTAACACTAACCCTAAACCTAACCCTAACCCTAACAGAACCCTAACCCTAACCTAAACCGAAACCTAACCCTAACCCTTACCCTAACCGTAACCCTAACCCTAACCCTAACCCAAACCTAAACCTAACCATAACCCTAACCCTAACAGTAACACTAACCCTAACACTAACAATAACCCTAACCCTAACCCTAATCCTAACCCTAAACCTAACCCTAACATAAACCTAACCCTAACCCTAACACTAACCCCAAACTTAACCCTAATCCTAACCCTAAACCTAACGCTACCCCTAACCCTACCCCTAACACTAACCGTAACCCCATACCTAACCCTAACCCTAACCCTAACTCTAACCCTAACCGTAACCCTAACCCTAACCCTAACAGTAATCCTAAACCTAACCCTAATCCAAATCCTAACCCTAACCATAATCCTAACCCTAACACTAAACATAACCCAAACCATAACCCTTACCTTAACCGAACCCTAATCCTGACCCTAACCTAAACCTAGCCCTAACCCTAACCATAACCCTAGCACTAACCGCAAGGGTAACACTAACCCAAACCCTAACCCTTACCCTAATCCTAACCCTAAACTTAACACTATCAGAACCCTAATCCTAAACCTAACCATAACGCTAATCCTAATGCTAACCCTAACACTAACCGTAAAACCTAACCCTAACCCTAATACGAACCCTAAACCTAAGCCTAACCCTAACCCTAACCCTAACCCTAAACCTAACCCTAAACCTAAATATAACTCTGATGCTAACGCTAACCCTAACCATAAACCCTAACCCTAACCCTGAACATAACGCAACCCTAAACCTAACCGTAACCCTAAACCTAACCCTAAACGTAACCCTTACCCTAACCCTAACCCTAACCCTAACCCTAACCCTAACCCTAACCCTAACCCTTACTGTAACCCTATACCTAACCCTAACCCTAACCCTAACCCTAAACCTAACCCTAACCGTAACCCTAACCCTAACCCTCACCCTAACCCTAACCCTAACCCTAACCCTAACCTATAACTACCCTAACAGTAACGCTTACTTTTACCCTAACCCTAACCCTAACCCTAAACCTAACCCTAAACTTAAACCTAACCCTAAACCCTAACCCTTACCCTAATCCTGAACATAACCCAAACCTAAACCTAACCCAAACCCTAACCCTAACCATAACGCTAACCCTAATACTAACCCTAACACTAACCGTAAACCCGAACCCTAACCCTAACCCTAACCCTAACCCTAACCCTAACCCTATCCCTAAATATAACTCTGATTCTAACGCTAACCCTAACCCTAAACCCTAACTCTAACTCTAATCCGGAACATAACCCAACCCTAAACCTAACCGTAACCGTAACCGTAACCGTAACCCTAACCCTAACCCTAATCCTAACCCTAACCCTAACCGTAACCCTAAACCTAACCAAACCCTAACCCTAACCCTAACCCTAACCCTAACCCTAACCCTAACCCTAACCCTAACCCTAACCCTAATGCTAACCCTAAAACTAAACCTAACCCTAAACCTAACCCTAACCCTAACCCTAACCCTAAAAATAACTCTGATTCTAGCACTAACCCTAACCCTAAACCCTAACTCTAACTCTAACCCGGAACATAACCCAACCCTAAACCTAAACGTAACCGTAACCGTTATCCTAACCCTAACCCTAACCCTAACCCTAATTCTAACGCTAACACTAACCCTAACCCTAACCCTAACACTAACCCTAAACCTAACAACAACCCTAACAGAACCCTAACCCTAACCCTAACACTAACCGTAACAGAACCCTAACCCTAACCCTAACCCAAACCTAAACCAAAACCTAACCCTAACCCTTACCCTAACCGTAACCCTAACCCTAACCCTAACCCTAACCCTAACCCTAACCCTAACCCTAACCCTAACCCTAATCTATCCCTAACCATAACCCTAACCCTAACAGTAACACTAACCCTAACATTAACAATAACTGTAAACCTAACCCTAATCCTAACCCTAAAACTAACCCTAACATAAACCTAACCCTAAACCTAACACTAACCCCAACCTTAACCCTTATCCTAACCCTAAACCTAACGCTACCCCTAACCCTACCCCTAACACTAACCGTAAACCTATCCCTAACCCTAAATATAACTCTGATTCTAACGCTAACCCTAACCCTAAACCCTAACTCTAACTCTAATCCGGAACATAACCCAACACTAAACCTAACCGTAACCGTAACCGTAACCGTAAACGTAACCCTAACCCTAACCCTAATCCTAACCCTAACCCTAACCCTAACCATAACCCTAACACTAACCCTAACCCTAACCCTAACCCTAACACTAACCGTAAACCTAACCCTAACCCTAACAGAACCCTAACCCTAACCTAAACCGAAACCTAACCCTAACCCTTACCCTAACCGTAACCCTAACCCTAACCCTAACCCAAACCTAAACCTAACCATAACCCTAACCCTAACAGTAACACTAACCCTAACACTAACAATAACCCTAACCCTAATCCTAACCCTAAACCTAACCCTAACATAAACCTAACCTTAACCCTAACACTAACCCCAAACTTAACCCTAATCCTAACCCTAAACCTAACGCTACCCCTAACCCTACCCCTAACACTAACCGTAACCCCATACCTAACCCTAACCCTAACCCTAACTCTAACCCTAACCGTAACCCTAACCCTAACCCTAACAGTAATCCTAAACCTAACCCTAATCCAAATCCTAACCCTAACCATAATCCTAACCCTAACCCTAACCATCACGCTAAACGTAATACTAACCCTAACCGTAACTGTAAACATAAGCCAAAGCCTAACCATAACCCTAACCCTAACACTAAACATAACCCAAACCATAACCCTTCCCTTAACCGAACCCTAATCCTGACCCTAACCTAAACCTAGCCCTAACCCTAACCATAACCCTAACACTAACCGTAAGGGTAACACTAACCCAAACCCTAACCCTTACCCTAATCCTAACCCTAAACTTAACACTAACAGAACCCTAATCCGAAACCTAAACATAACGCTAATCCTAATCCTAACCCTAACACTAACCGTAAAACCTAACCCTAACCCTAATACGAACCCTAAACCTAAGCCTAACCCTAACCCTAACCCTAACCCTAACCCTAAACCTAACCCTAAACCTAAATATAACTCTGATGCTAACACTAACCCTAACCATAAACCCTAACCCTAACCCTGAACATAACGCAACCCTAAACCTAACCGTAACCCTAAACCTAACCCTAAACGTAACCCTTACCCTAACCCTAACCCTAACCCTAACCCTAACCCTAACCCTAACCCTAACCCTAACCCTAACCCTTACTGTAACCCTATACCTAACCATAACCCTAACCCTAACCCTAAACCTAACCCTAACCGTAACCCTAACCCTAACCCTAACCCTAACCCTAACCCTAATCTTAACCCTAAACCTAACCCTAACAATAACCGTAACTTTAACAGTAACACTAACACTAACCCTTACCCCAACCCAAACCCTAATCCTAACCCAAACCTAACCCTAACATAACCCTTACCCTAAACCTAACCCTAACACTAAACCTAACCCTAACTTTAAACCTAACCCTAAACCCCAACCCTAACCCTAACCCTGAACATAACCCAAACCTACACCTAACAATAACCCTAACCCTAACGATAACGCTAAGCCTAATACTAAAACTAAAACTAAACGTAAAACCTAACCCTAACCCTAACCCTAACCCTGACCCTAACACTAACTGTAATGCTAATCCTAACCCTAACCCTAACCCTAACCCTAACCCTAACCCTAACCCTAACCCTAACCCTAAATATAACTCTGATTCTAACGCTAACCCTAACCCTAAACCCTAACTCTAACTCTAATCCGGAACATAACCCAACCCTAAACCGAACCGTAACCGTAACCGTAACCGTAACCGTAACCCTAACCCTAACCCTAATCCTAACCCTAACCCTAACCCTAAACCTAACCCAAACCCTAACCATAATCCTAACGCTAACCCTAACCCTAACCCTAACCCTAACACTAACCCTAAACCTAACCCTAACCCTAACAGAACCCTAACCCTAACCTAAACCGAAACCTAACCCTAACCCTTACCCTAACCGTAACCCTAACCCTAACCCTAACCCAAACCTAAACCTAACCATAACCCTAACCCTAACAGGAACACTAACCCTAACACTAACAATAACCCTAACCCTAACCCTAATCCTAACCCTAAACCTAACCCTAACATAAACCTAACCCTAACCCTAACACTAACCCCAAACTTAACCCTAATCCTAACCCTAAACCTAACGCTACCCCTAACCCTACCCCTAACACTAACCGTAACCCCATACCTAACCCTAACCCTAACCCTAACTCTAACCCTAACCGTAACCCTAACCCTAACCCTAACAGTAATCCTAAACCTAACCCTAATCCAAATCCTAACCCTAACCATAATCCTAACCCTAACACTAAACATAACCCAAACCATAACCCTTACCTTAACCGAACCCTAATCCTGACCCTAACCTAAACCTAGCCCTAACCCTAACCATAACCCTAACACTATCCGTAAGGATAACACTAACCCAAACCCTAACCCTTACCCTAATCCTAACCCTAAACTTAACACTAACAGAACCCTAATCCTAAACCTAACCATAACGCTAAACCTAATGCTAACCCTAACACTAACAGTAAAACCTAACCCTAACCCTAATACGAACCCAAAACCTAAGCCTAACCCTAACCCTAACCCTAACCCTAAACCTAACCCTAAACCTAAATATAACTCTGATGCTAACGCTAACCCTAACCATAAACCCTAACCCTAACCCTGAACATAACGCAACCCTAAACCTAACCGTAACCCTAAACCTAACCCTAAACGTAACCCTTACCATGACACTAACCCTAAACCCAAACCTAACCCTAACCCTAACCCTAACCCTAACCCCAACCCTAATTCTAACGCTAACACTAACCCTAACCCTAACCCTAACACTAACCCTAAACCTAACAACAACCCTAACAGAACCCTAACCCTAACCCTAACACTAACCGTAACAGAACCCTAACCCTAACCCTAACCCAAACCTAAACCAAAACCTAACCCTAACCCTTACCCTAACCGTAACCCTAACCCTAACCCTAACCCTAACCCTAACCCTAACCCTAACCCTAACCCTAACCCTAATCTATCCCTAACCATAACCCTAACCCTAACAGTAACACTAACCCTAACATTAACAATAACTGTAAACCTAACCCTAATCCTAACCCTAAAACTAACCCTAACATAAACCTAACCCTAAACCTAACACTAACCCCAACCTTAACCCTTATCCTAACCCTAAACCTAACGCTACCCCTAACCCTACCCCTAACACTAACCGTAAACCTATACCTAACCCTAACCCTAACCCTAACCCGAACTCTAACCCTAACCCTAACCCTAACCCTAACCCTAACCCTAACCCTAACCCTAACCCTAACCCTAACCCTAACCCTAACCCTAACCCTAAATATAACTCTGATTCTAACGCTAACCCTAACCCTAAACCCTAACTCTAACTCTAATCCGGAACATAACCCAACCCTAAACCTAACCGTAACCGTAACCGTAAACGTAACCCTAACCCTAACCCTAATCCTAACCCTAACCCTAACCCTAACCATAACCCTAACACTAACCCTAACCCTAACCCTAACCCTAACACTAACCGTAAACCTAACCCTAACCCTAACAGAACCCTAACCCTAACCTAAACCGAAACCTAACCCTAACCCTTACCCTAACCGTAACCCTAACCCTAACCCTAACCCAAACCTAAACCTAACCATAACCCTAACCCTAACAGTAACACTAACCCTAACACTAACAATAACCCTAACCCTAATCCTAACCCTAAACCTAACCCTAACATAAACCTAACCTTAACCCTAACACTAACCCCAAACTTAACCCTAATCCTAACCCTAAACCTAACGCTACCCCTAACCCTACCCCTAACACTAACCGTAACCCCATACCTAACCCTAACCCTAACCCTAACTCTAACCCTAACCGTAACCCTAACCCTAACCCTAACAGTAATCCTAAACCTAACCCTAATCCAAATCCTAACCCTAACCATAATCCTAACCCTAACCCTAACCATCACGCTAAACGTAATACTAACCCTAACCGTAACTGTAAACATAAGCCAAAGCCTAACCATAACCCTAACCCTAACACTAAACATAACCCAAACCATAACCCTTCCCTTAACCGAACCCTAATCCTGACCCTAACCTAAACCTAGCCCTAACCCTAACCATAACCCTAACACTAACCGTAAGGGTAACACTAACCCAAACCCTAACCCTTACCCTAATCCTAACCCTAAACTTAACACTAACAGAACCCTAATCCGAAACCTAAACATAACGCTAATCCTAATCCTAACCCTAACACTAACCGTAAAACCTAACCCTAACCCTAATACGAACCCTAAACCTAAGCCTAACCCTAACCCTAACCCTAACCCTAACCCTAAACCTAACCCTAAACCTAAATATAACTCTGATGCTAACACTAACCCTAACCATAAACCCTAACCCTAACCCTGAACATAACGCAACCCTAAACCTAACCGTAACCCTAAACCTAACCCTAAACGTAAACCTTACCCTAACCCTAACCCTAACCCTAACCCTAACCCTAACCCTAACCCTAACCCTAACCCTAACCCTAACCCTAACCCTAACCCTAACCCTAACCCTAACCCTTACTGTAACCCTATACCTAACCATAACCCTAACCCTAACCCTAAACCTAACCCTAACCGTAACCCTAACCCTAACCCTAACCCTAACCCTAACCCTAATCTTAACCCTAAACCTAACCCTAACAATAACCGTAACTTTAACAGTAACACTAACACTAACCCTTACCCCAACCCAAACCCTAATCCTAACCCAAACCTAACCCTAACATAACCCTTACCCTAAACCTAACCCTAACACTAAACCTAACCCTAACTTTAAACCTAACCCTAAACCCTAACCCTAACCCTAACCCTGAACATAACCCAAACCTACACCTAACAATAACCCTAACCCTAACGATAACGCTAAGCCTAATACTAAAACTAAAACTAAACGTAAAACCTAACCCTAACCCTAACCCTAACCCTGACCCTAACACTAACTGTAATGCTAACCCTAACCCTAACCCTAACCCTAACCCTAACCCTAACCCTAACCCTAACCGTAACCCTAAATATAACTCTGATTCTAACGCTAACCCTAACCCTAAACCCTAACTCTAACTCTAATCCGGAACATAACCCAACCCTAAACCTAACCGTAACCGTAACCGTAACTGTAACCGTAACCGTAACCCTAACCCTAACCCTAATCCTAACCCTAACCCTAACCCTAAACCTAACCCAAACCCTAACCATAACCCTAACGCTAACCCTAACCCTAACCCTAACCCTAACACTAACCCTAAACCTAACCCTAACCCTAACAGAACCCTAACCCTAACCTAAACCGAAACCTAACCCTAACCCTTACCCTAACCGTAACCCTAACCCTAACCCTAACCCAAACCTAAACCTAACCATAACCCTAACCCTAACAGGAACACTAACCCTAACACTAACAATAACCCTAACCCTAACCCTAATCCTAACCCTAAACCTAACCCTAACATAAACCTAACCCTAACCCTAACACTAACCCCAAACTTAACCCTAATCCTAACCCTAAACCTAACGCTACCCCTAACCCTACCCCTAACACTAACCGTAACCCCATACCTAACCCTAACCCTAACCCTAACTCTAACCCTAACCGTAACCCTAACCCTAACCCTAACAGTAATCCTAAACCTAACCCTAATCCAAATCCTAACCCTAACCATAATCCTAACCCTAACACTAAACATAACCCAAACCATAACCCTTACCTTAACCGAACCCTAATCCTGACCCTAACCTAAACCTAGCCCTAACCCTAACCATAACCCTAACACTATCCGTAAGGATAACACTAACCCAAACCCTAACCCTTACCCTAATCCTAACCCTAAACTTAACACTAACAGAACCCTAATCCTAAACCTAACCATAACGCTAAACCTAATGCTAACCCTAACACTAACAGTAAAACCTAACCCTAACCCTAATACGAACCCAAAACCTAAGCCTAACCCTAACCCTAACCCTAACCCTAAACCTAACCCTAAACCTAAATATAACTCTGATGCTAACGCTAACCCTAACCATAAACCCTAACCCTAACCCTGAACATAACGCAACCCTAAACCTAACCGTAACCCTAAACCTAACCCTAAACGTAACCCTTACCATGACACTAACCCTAACCCCAAACCTAACCCTAACCGTAACCCTAACCATAACCCCAACCCTAACCCTAACCCTAACCCTAACCCTAACCGTAACCCTAACCCTAACCCTTATTGTAACCCTATACCTAACCCTAACCCTAACCCTAACCCTAAACCTAACCCTAACCGTAACCCTAACCCTAACCCTAACCCTAACCCTAACCCTAACCTATAACTACCCTAACAGTAACGCTTACTTTTACCCTAACCCTAACCCTAACCCTAAACCTAAACCTAACCCTAAACTTAAACCTAACCCTAAACCCTAACCCTTACCCTAATCCTGAACATAACCCAAACCTAAACCTAACCCAAACCCTAACCCTAACCATAACGCTAACCCTAATACTAACCCTAACACTAACCGTAAACCCGAACCCTAACCCTAACCCTAACCCTAACCCTAAACCTAACCCTAAATATAACTCTGATTCTAGCACTAACCCCAACCCTAAACCCTAACTCTAACTCTAACCCGGAACATAACCCAACCCTAAACCTAAACGTAACCGTAACCGTTATCCTAACCCTAACCCTAACCCTAACCCTAACCCTAACCCTAACCCTAACCCTAACGCTAACCCTAACTCTAATCCTAACCCTAACCCTAACCCTAACCCTTACTGTAACCCTATAACTAACCCTAACCCTAACCCTAACCCTAAACCTAACCCTAACCGTAACCGTAACCCTAACCCTAACCCTAACCCTAACCCTAACCTATTACTACCCTAACAGTAACGCTTACTTTTACCCTAACCCTAACCCTAACCCTAACCCTAAACCTAACCCTAAACTTAAACCTAACGCTAAACCCTAACCCTTACCCAAACCCTAACCCTAAATATAACTCTGATTCTAGCACTAACCCTAACACTAAACCCTAACTCTAACTCTAACCCGGAACATAAACAAACCCTAAACCTAAACGTAACCGTAACCGTTATCCTAACCCTAACGCTAACCCTAACCCTAACCCTAACCCTCACACTAAGCCTAAACCTAACAATAACCCTAACAGAACCCTAACCCTAACCCTAACCGTAACAAAACCCTAACCCTAACCCAAACCTAAACAAAACCTAACCCTAACCCTTACCCTAACCGTAACCCTAGCCGTAACCCTAACCCTAACCCTAAACCTAACTCTAACCCTAACCCTAACCCTAACCTAACCCTAACCATAACCCAAACCCTAACAGTAACACTAACCCTAACATTAACAATAACTGTAAACCTAACCCTAATCCTAACCCTAAACCTAACCCTAACATAAACCTAACCCTAAACCTAACACTAACCCCAACCTTAACCCTTATCCTAACCCTAAACCTAACGCAACCCCTAACACTACCCCTAACACTAACCGTAAACCTATACATAAACCTAACCCTAACCCGAACTCTAACCCTAACCGTAACCCTAACCCTAACCCTAACCCTAACCCTAACCCTAACCCGAATCTTAACCCTAAACCTAACCATAACAATAACCGTAACCATAACAGTAACACTAACACTAACCCTTACCCCACCCAAACCCTAATCCTAACCCAAACCTAACCCTAACATAACCCTTACCCTAACCCTAACCCTAACACCAAACCTAACCGTAACGCTAACCGTAACCGTAACCCTAAACATAACCCTAACCCTAACCCTGAACTTAACCCAAACCTAAACCTAACCCTAACCCTAACCCTAACCATAACGCTAACCCTAAAACTAACCCTAACACTAACCGTAAACCCTAACCCTAACCCTAAACCTAACACTAACCGTAATGCTAACCCTAAACCTAAACCTAACCCTAAACCTAACCCTAACCTTAACCCTAACCCTAACCCTAACCCTACCCTAACCCTAACCCTAAATATAACTCCAATTCTACCGCTCACCCTAACCCTAAACCCTAACTCTAACTCTAACCCGGAAATAACCCAACCCTAAACCTAACCGTAACCGTAACCCTAACACTAACCCTAACCCTAACCCTAACCCTAACCCAAACCCTAACCCTAACCCTAACGCAAACCCTAACCCTAACCCTAACCCTAAACCTAACACTAACCCTAAACCTAACACTAACCCTAACAGAACCCTAACACTAACCCTAACCCTAGCCCTAACAGTAACAGAACCCTAACGCTAACCCTAACCAAAACCTAAACCGAAACCTAACCCTAACTCTTACCCTAACCGTAACCGTAACCGTAACCCTAACCCTAACCCGAACCCTAAACCTAACCCTAACCCTAACCCTAACCCTAAACCTAACCCTAACCCTAACCCTAAAGATAACTCTGATTCTAACGCTAACCCTAACCATAAACCCTAATCCTAACCCTGAACATAACGCAACCATAAACCTAACCGTAACCCTAACCCTAACCCTAAAAGTAAGCCTTACCCTAACCCTAACCGTAACCCTAACCCTAACCCTAACCTAACCCTAACCATAACCCCAACCATAACAGTAACACTAACCCTAACACTAACAATAACCCTAACCCTAATCCAAACCCTAAACCTAACCCTAACATAAACCTAATACTAACCCTAACACTAACCCCAAACTAAACCCTAATCCTAACCCTAAACCTAATGCTACCCCTAACCCTACCCCTAACACTAACCGTAACCCTATACCTAACCCTAACCCTAACCCTAACTCTAACCCTAACCGTAAACCTAACCCTAACCGTAATCCTAACCCTAACCCTAACCCTAATCTTAACATAACCCTAATCATAACCCTAACCGTAACCCTAACCCTAAAACTACCCTAAACATAAGCCTAACACTAAACCTAACCCTAACTTTAAACCTAACCCTAAACCCTAACCCTAACCGTAACCCTAACCCTAACACTAACCGTAACCCTAACCCTAACCCTAACCCTAACCGTAACCCTAACACTAACCCTAACCCTAACCCTAACCCTAACCCTAAACCTAACCCTAGCCCTAAACCTAACCCTAACCTTAAACCTAACTCTAAACCCTAACCCTAAACCTAACCCTGAACATAACCCTAAACCCTAACCCTAACCCTAACCCTAACCCTAACCCTAACCCTAAACCTAACCCTAGCCCTAAACCTAACCCTAACCTTAAACCTAACTCTAAACCCTAACCCTAACCCTAACCCTGAACATAACCCAAACCGAAACCTAACCCTAACCCTAACCCTAACCATAACGCTAACCCTAAAACTAACCCTAACACTAACCGTAAACCCTTACCCTAACCCTAACCCTAACCCTAACACTAACCGTAATGCGAACCATAACCCTAACACTTACCCTAAATCTAACCCTAACCCTAACCCTAACCCTAAATATAACTCTGATTCTACCGCTAACCCTAACCCTAAACCCTAACTCTAACTCTAACCCGAAACATAACCGAACCCTAAACCTAACCGTAACCGTAACCCTAATCCTAACCCTAAACCTAACCCTAACCATCACGCAAACCGTAACCCTAACCCTAACCCTAACGCAAACCCTAACCCTAACCCTAACCCTAACCCTAACCCTAACTGTAACCCTATACCTAATCCTAACCCTAACCCTAAACCTAACCCTAACCGTAACCCTAACCCTAACCCTAATCCTAACCTAACCCTAATCATAACCCTAACCCTAACCCTAACCCTAAAACTACCCTAACACTAACGCTTACCCTTACCCTAACCCAAACCCTAACCCTAACCCTAACCCTAACCCTATCCCTAACCCTAACCCTAACCCTAACCCTAACCCTAACTTTAAACCTAACCCTAAACCCTAACCCTAACCCTAACCCTAACCCTAACCGTAACCCTAACCCTAACCCTAACCCTAACCCTAACCCTAACCCTAACCCTAAACCTAACCCTAGCCCTAAACCTAACCCTAACCTTAAACCTAACTCTAAACCCTAACCCTAACCCTAACGCTGAACATAACCCTAAACCCTAACCCTAACAATAACCCTAACGCTAACCCTAACCCTAACCCTAACCCTAACCCTAAACCTAAACCTAGCCCTAAACCTAACCCTAACCTTAAACCTAACTCTAAACCCTAACCCTAACCCTAACCCTGAACATAACCCAAACCTAAACCTAACCCTAACCCTAACCCTAACCATAACGCTAACCCTAAAACTAACCCTAACACTAACCGTAAAACCTTACCCTAACCCTAACCCTAACCCTAACACTAACCGTAATGCTAACCCTAACCCTAACACTTACCCTAAATCTAACCCTAACCCTAACCCTAACCCTAAATATAACTCTGATTCTACCGCTAACTCTAACCCTAAACCCTAACTCTAACTCTAACCCGGAACATAACCGAACCCTAAACCTAACCGTAACCCTAATCCTATCCCTAAACCTAACCCTAACCATCACGCAAACCGTAACCCTAACCCTAACCCTAACGCAAACCCTAACCCTAACCCTAACCCTAACCCTAACCCTACCTGTAACCCTATACCTAATCCTAACCCTAACCCTAAACCTAACCCTAACCGTAACCCTAACCCTAACCCTAACCCTAACCTAACCCTAATCATAACCCTAACCCTAACCCTAACCCTAAAACTACCCTAACACTAACGCTTACCCTTACCCTAACCGAAACCCTAACCCTAACCCTAACCCTAACCCTAACCCTAACCCTAACCCTAACCCTAACCCTAACCCTATCCCTAACCCTAACCCTAACCCTAAACCTAACCCTAACCTTAAAACTAACCCTAAACCCTAACCCTAACCCTACCCCTGAACATAACCCAAACCTAAACCAAACCCTAACGCTAACCCTAACCATAAAGCTAATCCTAATACTAACCCTAACACTAACCATAAACCCTAACCCTAAACCTAATCCTAATCCTAACCCTAAACCTAATGCTACCCCTAACCCTACCACTAACACTAACCGTAACCCTATACGTAACCCTAACCCTAACCCTAACTCTAACCCTAACCGTAAACCTAACCATAACCCTAACCCTAACCCTAACCCTAATCCTAACCCTAACCCTACCCTAACACTAACCCTAACCCTAACCCTAACCCTAACCCTAACAGTAACCCTAAACCTAACCCGAATCCAAACCTTAAACCTAACCATTATCCTAACCCTAACCCTAACCCTAATCATCACCCTAAACGTAATACTAACCCTAACCCTAACCGTAAACATAACCGTACCCCTAACACTAAACCTAACCCTAAACCTAACCCTAAACCTAAACCTGACCCAAACCCTAACCTAACTCTAACCATAACCCTAACCCTAACCCTAACACTAAACATAACCCAAACCATAACCCTTAACTTAACCGAACCCTAATCCTGACCCTAACCTAAACCTAGTCCTAACCCTAACCATAACCATAACACTAACCTTATCCCTATACCTAACTCTAACCCTACCCCTAACTCAAACCCTAACCGTAAACCTAACCCTAACCGTAATCCTAACCCTAACCTAACCCTAATCATAACCCTAACCCTAACCCTAACCCTAAAACTACCCTAACACTAACGCTTACCCTTACCCTAACCCTAAACCTAACCCTAACCTTAACCCTAACCCTAACCCTAAACCTAAACCTAAACCTAACCCTAAATATAACTCTGATTCTACCCCTAACCCTAACCCTAAACCCTAACTCTAACTCTAATCCGGGATTAGAGTTAGAGTTAGGGTTTGTTCGGAACATAACCGAACCCTAAACCTAACCGTAAACGTAAACCTAACCCTAAACCTAACCCTAATCATTACGCTAACCGTAACCCTAACCATAACTGTAACCCTATACCTAACCGTAACCCTAACCCTAACCCTAACTGTAACCCTATACCTAACCCTAACACCAACCCTCAGCCTAAACCTAACCCTAACAGTAACCCTAACCCTAACCGTAACCCTAACCTAACCCTAATCATAACCCTAACCCTAACCCTAACCCTAAAACTACCCTAACACTAACGCTTACCCTTACCCTAACCCTAACCCAAACCCTAAACCAAACCCTAACCCTAACCCTAACCATAACGCTAACCCTAATACTAACCCTAACACTAACCGTAAACCCTAACCATAATCCTAACCCTAAACCAAATGCTACCCCTAACCCTACCACTAACACTAACCGAAACCCTATACCTAACCCTAACCCTAACCCTAACTCTCACCCTAACCATAAACCTAACCCTAACCCTAACCCTAACCCTAATCCTAACCCTAACCCTACCCTAACACTAACCCTAACCCTAACCCTAACCCTAACAGTAAGCCTAAACCTAACCCTAATCCAAACCCTAACCCTAACCATAATCCGAACCCTAACCCTAACCCTAACCATCATGCTAAACGTAATACTAACCCTAACCCTAACCGTAAAAATAACCGTACCCCTAACACTAAACCTAACCCTAAACCTAACCCTAACCCTAAACCTAACCAAAACCCAAACCTAACCCTAACCAAAACCCTAACCCTAACACTAAACATAACCCAAACCATAACCCTTACCTTAACCGAACCCTAATCCTGACCCTAACCAAAACCTAGCCCTAACCCTAACCATAACCCTAACCCTAACCCTAACCCTAAAGATAACTTAGATCCTAATGCTAACCCTAACCCTAAACGCTAAAACTAACCCTAAGCCTGAACATAACCCAACCCTAACCCTAAACGTAACAGTAAGCGTAACCCTAACCGTAAGACTAACCGTAAGCCTAACCGTAACCCTAACCCTAACCGTAACCATAACCATAAATGAACCCTAACCCTAACACTAATCTAAACCTAACCCTAACCCTAACAGAAACCTAAACCTAACTTTAACCCTAACCCTAACTCTAACCCTACCAGAACCCTAAACATAACGCTAACCCTAACCCTAACCCTAACCCTAACATTAACCCTAACACTAACCCTAACCCTTACCCTAACCCTAACCCTAACGCTAAACCTAACCCTAACCCTAACCCTAACCCTAACCCTAACCCTAACCCTAACCCTAACCCTAACCCTAAACCTAATAGAACCCTAAACCTAACCTTAACCCTAACCCTAAACCTAACTCTAACCTTAACAGAACCATAAAGCTAACGCTAACCCTAACCCTAACGCTAACCCTTATCTTAACCCTAAACCTAAGCCTAACCATATCCGTAACCCTAACAGTAACACTAACGCTAAAACTAACCCTAACTCTAACCCTAAACCTAATCCTAACCCTAAACCTAACCCTAACATAAACCTAACCCAAACGCTAACCCAAACCCTAATCCTAACCCTAACCCTAAACCTAACCCTAAACCTAACGCTAACCCTAACCCTAACCCTAACTGTAACCCTATACCTAACCCTAACCATAACCCTAACCCTAAACGTAACACTAAGCCTAACCCTAACCCTAACTGTAACCCTATACCTAACCCTAACCCTAAACCTAACCCTAAACCAAACCCTAACCCTAACCCGAACCCTAACCCTAACCATAACCCTAACCTAAACCTAACCATAACCCTAACCCTAACCCTACACGTAACCCTAAACTTAATCCTACCCTAACACAAGCCATTACCCTTAACCTAACCCTAACACTAACCCTAAGCCTAACACTAACCCTAAACCCTAACCCTATCCCTAAACCTGAATATAACCCAACCCTAAACCTAATGCTAAACCTAACCCTAACCCTAACAGAAACCTAACCCTAACCCTAACCATAACGCTAACCCTAATCCTAACCCTAACACTAACGGTAAACCATAACCCTAAACCGAAACCTAACCCTAACCTTAAAGATAACTCTGATTCTAACGCTAACCCTAACCCTAAACGCTAACCCTAATCCTAACCCTGAACATAACCCAACCCTAAACCTAACCATAAACCTAACCCTAACCCTAACCATAAACATAACGCTAACCCTAATTCTAACACTAATCCTAACCCTAACCCTAACCCTAACCCTAACCCTAACCCTAATCCTAACCCTAACCCTAACCCTAACACTAACAGAACCCTAACCCTAAACCTAACCCTAACCCTTACCCTAATCCTAACCCTAAACCTAACCCTAACATAACCCTAACCCTAAACCTAACCCTAACCCTAACATAACCATAAACCTAACCCTAAACGAAACCTAAACCTAACCCTAAACCTTACCCTAACCCTAACCCTAACCCTAACCCTAACCCTAACCCTAACCCTAACCCTAACCCTAACCCTAACCCTAAACCTAATAGAACCCTAAACCTAACTTTAACCCTAACCCTAACCCTAACTCTAACCTTAACAGAACCATAACGCTAACGCTAACGCTAACCCTAACGCTAACCCTTATCTTAACCCTAAACCTAAGCCTAACCATATCCGTAGCCCTAACAGTAACACTAACGCTAAAACTAAACCTTACCCTAATCCTAAACCTAATCCTAACCCTAAAACTAACCCTAACATAAACCTAACCCAAACCCTAACCCTAACCCTAATCCTAACCCTAACCCTAACACTAACCCTAACCCTAACCCTAACTGTAACCCTATACCTAACCCTAACCCTAAACCGAACACTAAACCTAACCCTAACCCTAACCCTAACAGAACCCTAACCCTAACTTTAACCCTAACCCTATCCCTAACTCTAACCTTAAAAGAAACATAACCCTTACGCTACCCCTAACCCTAACACTAATCCTAATCTTAAACCTAAAACTAACCCTAACATAACCCTAACCCTAATCCTAACCCTAACACTAACCTTAACCCTAACCCTAACTGTAACCCTATACCTAACCCTAACCCTAAACCGAACACTAAACCTAACCCTAACCCTAACCCTAACAGAACCCTAACCCTAACTTTAACCCTAACCCTATCCCTAACTCTAACCTTAAAAGAACCCTAACCCTTACGCTACCCCTAACCCTTACCCTAACACTAATCCTAATCTTAAACCTAAAACTAACCCTAACATAACCCTAACCCTAATCCTAACCCTAACACTAACCCTAACCCTAACCCTAATCCTAAGCCTAACCCTAAGGCTAACCCTAACCCTAACCCTAACTGTAACCCTATATCTAACCCTAACACTAACCGTAACCCTAACCCTAACCCTAACCGAAACCTAACCCTAAGCCTAACCCGAAAACTAACCCTAAACCTAACCCTAACCCTAAACAAACCCTATCCCTAACACTAATCTAAACCTAACCTGAACCCTGACAGAACCCTAACCCTAAACCTAACACTAACCCTAACCCTAAACGTAACCCTAACCCTAACAGAACCCTAAACCTAACACTAAAGCAAACCTAACCCGAACCCTAACCCTAACCCTAACCCTAACACTGACCCTAACCCTAACCCTAACCTAATCCTAACCGTAACGCTAACACTAAACCTAAACCTAACCCTAACCCTTACACTCATCCTAACCCTAAAACTAACCCTAACATCACCCTAACCCTAAACCTAACCCTAACCTTAACCTTAACCCTAATCGGAACCCTAATCCTAAAGCTACCCCTAACTCTAACACTAACCGTAACCCTATACCTAACCGAAACCCTAACCTTAACCCTAACCCTAACCCTAACTCTAACCCTAACCCTAACCGTAACCCCAACCCTAAATGAACCCTAACCCTAACAATAATCTAAACATAACCCTAACCCTAACAGAACCCTACACCTAACTTTAACCCTAAGCCTAACTCTAACCCTAACAGAACACTAAACCTAACGCTAAACCTAAAGCTAACCCTAACCCTAACCTTAACACTAAACATAACCCTAACCCTAACCCTAACACTGACCCTAACCCTAAACCTAACCCTAGCCCTAAACCTAACCCTAACCTTAAACCTAACTCTAAACCCTAACCCTAACCCTAACCCTGAACATAACCCAAACCGAAACCTAACCCTAACCCTAACCCTAACCATAACGCTAACCCTAAAACTAACCCTAAAACTAACCGTAAACCCTTACCCTAACCCTAACCCTAACCCTAACACTAACCGTAATGCTAACCCTAACCCTAACACTTACCCTAAATCTAACCCTAACCCTAACCCTAACCCTAAATATAACTCTGATTCTACCGCTAACCCTAACCCTAAACCCTAACTCTAACTCTAACCCGGAACATAACCGAACCTTAAACCTAACCGTAACCGTAACCCTAATCCTAACCCTAAACCTAACCCTAACCATCACGCAAACCGTAACCCTAACCCTAACCCTAACGCAAACCCTAACCCTAACCCTAACCCTAACCCTAACCCTAACCCTAACTGTAACCCTATACCTAATCCTAACCCTAACCCTAAACCTAACCCTAACCGTAACCCTAACCCTAACCCTAACCCTAACCTAACCCTAATCATAACCCTAACCCTAACCCTAACCCTAAAACTACCCTAACACTAACGCTTACCCTTACCCTAACCCAAACCCTAACCCTAACCCTAACCCTAACCCTAACCCTAACCCTAACCCTAACCCTAACCCTAACCCTAACCCTAACCCTAACCCTATACCTAACCCTATCCCTAACCCTAACCCTAACCCTAAACCTAACCCTAACCTTAAAACTAACCCTAAACCCTAACCCTAACCCTAACCCTGAACATAACCCAAACCTAAACCAAACCCTAACCCTAACCCTAACCATAAAGCTAATCCTAATACTAACCCTAACCCTAACCCTAACCCTAATCCTAACCCTAACCCTAACCCTAACCCTAAATATAACTCTGATTCTACCGCTAACCCTAACCCTAAACCCTAACTCTAACTCTAACCCGGAACATAACCGAACCCTAAACCTAACCGTAACCGTAACCCTAATCCTAAACCTAAACCTAACCCTAACCATCACGCAAACCGTAACCCTAACCCTAACCCTAACGCAAACCCTAACCCTAACCCTAACCCTAACCCTAACCCTAACTGTAACCCTATACCTAATCCTAACCCTAACCCTAAACCTAACCCTAACCGTAACCCTAACCCTAACCCTAACCCTAACCTAACCCTAATCATAACCCTAACCCTAACCCTAACCCTAAAACTACCCTAACACTAACGCTTACCCTTACCCTAACCCAAACCCTAACCCTAACCCTAACCCTAACCCTAACCCTAACCCTAACCCTAACCCTAACCCTAACCCTAACCCTAACCCTAACCCTAACCCTATCCCTAACCCTAACCCTAACCCTAACCCTAACCCTAACTTTAAACCTAACCCTAAACCCTAACCCTAACCCTAACCCTAACCCTAACCCTAACCGTAACCCTAACCCTAACCCTAACCCTAACCCTAACCATAACCCTAACCCTAACCCTAAACCTAACCCTAGCCCTAAACCTAACCCTAACCTTAAACCTAACTCTAAACCCTAACCCTAACACTAACCCTGAACATAACCCTAAACCCTAACCCTAACCCTAACCCTAACCCTAACCCTAACCCTAAACCTAACCCTAGCCCTAAACCTAACCCTAACCTTAAACCTAACTCTAAACCCTAACCCTAACCCTAACCCTGAACATAACCCAAACCTAAACCTAACCCTAACCCTAACCCTAACCATAACGCTAACCCTAAAACTAACCCTAACACTAACCGTAAACCCTTACCCTAACCCTAACCCTAACACTAACCGTAATGCTAACCCTAACCCTAACACTTACCCTAAATCTAACCCTAACCCTAACCCTAACCCTAAATATAACTCTGATTCTACCGCTAACCCTAACCCTAAACCCTAACTCTAACTCTAACCCGGAACATAACCGAACCCTAAACCTAACCGTAACCGTAACCCTAATCCCAACCCTAAACCTAATCCTAACCATCACGCAAACCGTAACCCTAACCCTAACCCTAACGCAAACCCTAACCCTAACCCTAACCCTAACCCTAACTGTAACCCTATACCTAATCCTAACCCTAACCCTAAACCTAACCCTAACCGTAACCCTAACCCTAACCCTAACCCTAACCTAACCCTAATCATAACCCTAACCCTAACCCTAAAACTACCCTAACACTAACGCTTACCCTTACCCTAACCCAAACCCTAACCCTAACCCTAACCCTAACCCTAACCCTAACCCTAACCCTAACCCTAACCCTAACCCTAACCCTACCCTAACCCTAACCCTAACCCTAAACCTAACCCTAACCTTAAAACTAACCCTAAACCCTAACCCTAACCCTAACCCTGAACATAACCCAAACCTAAACCAAACCCTAACCCTAACCCTAACCATAAAGCTAATCCTAATACTAACCCTAACCCTAACCCTAACCCTAATCCTAACCCTAACCCTAACCCTAACCCTAACCCTAAATATAACTCTGTTTCTACCGCTAACCCTAACCCTAAACCCTAACTCTAACTCTAACCCGGAACATAACCGAACCCTAAACCTAACCGTAACCGTAACCCTAATCCTAACCCTAAACCTAACCCTAACCATCACGCAAACCGTAACCCTAACCCTAACCCTAACGCAAACCCTAACCCTAACCCTAACCCTAACCCTAACCCTAACTGTAACCCTATACCTAATCCTAACCCTAACCCTAAACCTAACCCTAACCGAAACCCTAACCCTAACCCTAACCCTAACCTAACCCTAATCATAACCCTATCCCTAACCCTAACCCTAAAACTACCCTAACACTAACGCTTACCCTTACCCTAACCCAAACCCTAACCCTAACCCTAACCCTAACCCTAACCCTAACCCTAACCCTAACCCTAACCCTAACTTTAAACCTAACCCTAAACCCTAACCCTAACCCTAACCCTAACCCTAACCCTAACCGTAACCCTAACCCTAACCCTAACCCTAACCCTAACCATAACCCTAACCCTAACCCTAAACCTAACCCTAGCCCTAAACCTAACCCTAACCTTAAACCTAACTCTAAACCCTAACCCTAACACTAAACCTGAACATAACCCTAAACCCTAACCCTAACCCTAACCCTAACCCTAACCCTAACCCTAACCCTAAACCTAACCCTAACCTTAAACCTAACTCTAAACCCTAACCCTAACCCTAACCCTGAACATAACCCAAACCTAAACCTAACCCTAACCCTAACCCTAACCATAACGCTAACCCTAAAACTAACCCTAACACTAACCGTAAAACCTTACCCTAACCCTAACCCTAACCCTAACACTAACCGTAATGCTAACCCTAACCCTAACACTTACCCTAAATCTAACCCTAACCCTAACTCTAACCCTAAATATAACTCTGTTTCTACCGCTAACCCTAACCCTAAACCCTAACTCTAACTCTAACCCGGAACATAACCGAACCCTAAACCTAACCGTAACCGTAACCCTAATCCTAACCCTAAACCTAACCCTAACCATCACGCAAACCGTAACCCTAACCCTAACCCTAACGCAAACCCTAACCCTAACCCTAACCCTAACCCTAACTGTAACCCTATACCTAATCCTAACCCTAACCCTAAACCTAACCCTAACCGTAACCCTAACCCTAACCCTAATCCTAACCTAACCCTAATCATAACCCTAACCCTAACCCTAACCCTAAAACTACCCTAACACTAACGCTTACCCTTACCCTAACCCAAACCCTAACCCTAACCCTAACCCTAACCCTAACCCTAACCCTATCCCTAACCCTAACCCTAACCCTAAACCTAACCCTAACCTTAAAACTAACCCTAAACCCTAACCCTAACCCTAACCCTGAACATAACCCAAACCTAAACAAAACCCTAACCCTAACCATAAAGCTAATCCTAATACTAACCCTAACACTAACCGTAAACCCTAACCCTAAACCTAATCC
Source organism: Netta rufina (assembly GCF_964035555.1). Lineage (NCBI taxonomy): Eukaryota > Metazoa > Chordata > Aves > Anseriformes > Anatidae > Netta > Netta rufina. The sequence continues at coordinate 6,741,693 of NC_140150.1, read as the reverse complement.
TAATCCTAACCCTAAACCTAATGCTACCCCTAACC